>NC_064546.1:20489276-20792977 GCF_023856365.1 Brienomyrus brachyistius
AGTGAATCATCTCCGTTTCTCAGGTTAAAATTGTTGCGCAGAAAATTGTATAATACTACAGTAATAAAATTGTGCCATTTGATGTGGTGCTGTGTTTGGGGGTTTAAATCTGACTCTTTAAATCTGTGACGAATGGATACTGATCCAGCACATATTATGACTCCAGGTGCCACGGTTTGCGCAAGTCTGCCTACATAAGGTCCTGCTTAATGATGATCGCTCAGCTGACCGCAGCCTGGGTTGCCAGGTTGTGCGTTGTGATCATCTGCGAGTGGCGGCTCCTGACCTCTTCATTAGGCGAGGGCGGTTTCTGATCCACGAGCCGTCAGATAATTCAGGAGGAGCTGGACGCCCTCAAGCACGTGTGAAAATGAGGCTAATCAATCACCACTGTCTGAGCCGCAGAAATGTACGGTAGGAATTTATGATTAGCCGGAAAGCAATTTGTAATGTTCTTCAGCCATTGTGGGACTGTGTCCCTGCTCAGCATGGATGGAACAGGCTGCATGACTTATTACGAATACCTGATTGGTGTGGACAGCAGAGTGACGGCTATTTCGGATTTGGCTTCTTGCCACTTCCTCTGGTTACGAATGCACGCTGCCATCGGTTTCTCAGCGTCTTATACGCACCGCAGTGTAATGTATGGTTCATGCACACCTGTCTGTCATATCTTAGGAACGGGCACAGGCTGTTTTTGGAGAATCTGCTTGTAAGAATTTACTTTCTGGACATTATACAGTTTCCGCGGGAAATGCAAAGAGCCCATGTTCAGAATATAGAAAACCGAGCCTGTTGTGTTTTTTCTTCCCTCTTCTTTAATGAAACGTGAAACAAAATGATAGATTTGTTCTCTGGAAAATTTATGCAAACAGCCAAGTCTGGTTTCAGGCTGTTGGAGGAATCTGGGGGGGGGAGGGAGGGTGGGATCTCCTTACGTTGTATTAAATCCTGCTTCTATGATAAAGCTGTTTTGACGCTTAAAATCAATTTTTCTTCCTATTAACAATGTGTTCATTCCTGCTTTCTTCCATGTGTTTTTACCTAATTGGGGTGAGGGGCCGATAGTGTGGAGCAGTGAGCGGCATAAAAAATAATGATAATAAAAAATAAGTGATCAGATTTTAAAGTTATGAATTGTCTGTCTTAATTACTTTAGTTTTAAATAAATTCTTCGCATTGACTTTCTTACAAACTGACCTTCCATTATCCTGAAGTGTGGTTCACATTAATGGGTATATATAGTGTTTTGTGTGTGTCTAATAAATATATACATATATATATATATATATATATATTTTTTTTACGTGTATTACATATTATGCTAGCTATAACAATAACCTGTCTGGGAGCTTCACAATTCAGCGTAATAAATGCAGAATCTTTCAGCGGAAACTGCATGCATACGTCCTGGACGTGTAATGGTGCCTCGTGGTGCGTTCCCAGAGCCTGCCATTTGTAACGCTTTATGTGTATCAAGGACAAGTCAGCCGCATAATCTTAAAATCCCCCCCATCGCTCTGATAGCTTAACAACGTGGACTAATGGTTAATGCATTAGGCCTGTAATCAGAATGTTCTTCAGATCCCTGCAACGAGTGCTGCTGTATGCTTGGAAGAGGCACTGAACCTTTATTTTTCATCTGTATATGTCCGCACACACACACACACACACACACACACACGCACGCACGCACACACACACACACACACACACGCACGCACACACACACACACACGCGCACACGCACACACACGCAAACACGCACACACACGCACACACACACACACACGCACACACACGCACACACACACACACACGCACACACACACACACACACACACAGGACTATACTCCAGTGCCAGCTGCACATAGACACGTCTCTGTGTGAGGAAACTGGAGCACGTGAAGGAAACCCGCATGTGCATCATTCAAACGCCACACGCCCGAGTGACTGTAGCCTATTTCAGAGCTGCCCCCCCCCCCCCCCCCCCAGAGGACTGAGGTGATGGCACTACCCACTGAGCTACTTAAAGAATAAAAGAACAACTTATGTAAAACTCAATTACCAAGAATACCTGACTGTTTAACCCATTTTTAAAACAATCTGACTTTATACTACACTCAGGAAAATACACTCCACAGTGTCAAAAAAAGGTTCGATATTGAAAAATACCTGAGGTGATGGAGTGCAAGTGAAAGAACTCATGAAAGTAAATTGGCAGTGCAAAGATTGAAACAAAGAAATACATTTTTATATTTAGCGATCCAATATCACACCTTCATTACGTAATCATGTTACAAATGAGGAAGCCGTATCCGTTGGGTGAAAATCCTTCCCAGCGTTCAATGAAACTGCATGAATGAGCAAGGCTCCCATAAGTGGCTGGGACAGGTTAACGGATCTGTGGATCCATCTTTGTGTAGAGACCCGCAGTCTTAATCTTTACTTCACATTACTCAATCAGCCTATTGTGATTATGGCGTTTTGTCGTTAAATTCCTTATTTAGCTACTTATTCACAAATCATAATTATTCAATATGTTTCAAACCCCTCTTAATTTTATAAAACCGTCAAATATTTCATTGACCAATTTCAGGAAAAAGCTCTCAAACGATATAAATTGGCCGAATGGTATCATAAATGTCTTTTTTTTTTTTTTAACGTAATCATCTTAATAGCAGATAACTGATAATTCTGGAATAATTGTGTTAAAAATGTCTCAAGGCTTTTTGTTGTAATTGGGTCATAAATAGACAGCCCTTTCTGTCCTTTTAAGGGACGCTAGTCAATCTCTTGAATTTTATTTTTTAAGAATTTGCTCCTTAGCTTAAAAAAAACGTTATATAACCAACCTAGACTTCTTTTGTATTGAAGTGTCACATTTGCCATTTCAGATCTTTTTCTGTGCTGGTGGCAAAGAAGTATTTATTGCATTTATTTTTAAATGTGTTGGGAGTGTTTGTCAAAGCTTGTGACATTCAAGGTGCTCGAAGGTCTCCTCTCAGCTGCACAGTTATACTCTGCACCTTTCGACAAGCATGGAACCAAGCTTTATAAGACACTATGAGCGTTTGGGGCTCTCGTATTAAGAGGAGTCATTCCAGGCCGATTGTGATGCCCGGTGTGAAAACACCACTGTCACTAGTCTCACTGTCATCTTGTGCCAATTAAGGTTATGCTTGACCCTGAAACCATTACAGGGATATGGAGAAGGGGCAAAGAAATATGCAGTTTCTGATGAGGCTGGCAGGTTTGCAGAGGTGTGTGGATTAGTGGGTTCACACTTTGTGACTGTGATCGGAAGGTTGCTGGTTCGAATACCATGGTCGGCACAGTGATTTCACTACTGGCCCCCCGAGCACGGACCACAACAATGGCCTTAACCCCAGTTGTTCCGGGAACAGACTGACCCAACTGTCTAATTTTTACAGTGATTTTGGGTAAAAACATCCGCTAAATAAATGAATGTACGTTTGTTTATGTTCGAACCAAAAACGGTCAGGTGGACCAGAAGTCTGCGGTTTCTTATTGTGGCTGCTTGCTGCAGTGCATATTTGCTGCCCGCAACATTGCATGATGGGTGGTACAGTAACATAGCCCCGGGACCCCGCTGAGGCTCAAAGAATGCAGAGGAGTAATGCAGATGGAGTAAAAGCACCCATTCCCCCCCCCCCCCCAACCTCGACTCTGGGGACAATGGGAAGCCTTGCATTACTTTAAAAAAATAAATAAATCAGCGTTGAATAAAATTGAACAGTGTCCAGTAATTCATCGATTCGGGGAATAGGATGGGCTCAAAATTGACTCCACATTTGCCTTTTCGACATTCTGGCAGTAGATAGGAGTGTCAGGTTTTGGAACTGCCCGAACAGCGTAACATCCTGTGTAACTGCTCCTAAATGTTTTGTGTTGCGTGGGCAGAATTGGTTGGGCAACATGACCTTGTTATGCGAGATCTACGTGACTGGGAATGCGGTTTAGAGAACATGTAGTGTTTTTGGGAGAGCGGGGCGATTTTAACCAGTGACTTGCACAGCTTTGGCATCACCTGTGCAAAACGTAGCGATGCTTTATTTGCTGTTTGTACAAAATGTGTAGAGGTTGGAGATGCTGGAATGCTTTTCACATTTCACATATTCCACTTGCTCGCCCTTTGAGACATGCATGCGCACGCACACACACACACACGCACACACACACACAAGAGAGGAGCTTGGAGTCAGCCAGCATGCGGCGCCCCCTGGACTAATCTGGGGTTAAGAGTCTTCATGATTATGGGCACCAAGTCTTAACCCTGAGCTACACACTGACAAATGTTTCTGCCTCTTGAACCAACTTTCTGTAATTTTTCTATCATTCCTTTATTCATTCATTCATTCATTCATGTCTTTTAAGCATTACAGAATGGGGAAGTACACTTAAATGGCTTAAGATGAGGGACAGGTGAGACAGATCCCCTCCCCCCCCCCCCCCCACCTCCACATGCCTTAGCAATGCCTATTCTATTCTCCCCTTGCTTCAACTGATGTTAGTTACTGATGGATAAATTTTCTGCTAAAGTCTTTATAACGGTATACAAACTTTTGCTCCTGCTCCAGATATGAATTTCAGATGTATCTCATATAATTCAGCTGCAACACTTGAAGGTGTGTTATGCAGTTGTTCTGGAAAATTTTGCCATATTTCATTCAAAATTGACCAGCGAAATTATATCCGTTTTGTTAAGCCTACTGTGGCATAATCTGTTCCGTTTTCGCCTGACTGACAATTAGTCTGTAAGAGAACCCAGAATGTCTAGTAAGTAGATGTCGTTCATCTGCTTACAGTAAAGCTGTAATGCGTTTGTCTGCTATGGGGGGAAAAAGAAACAGGGTGTTTCAGTGGCACAAAAATGCAGTACTTTTAGAATTGAGCTTGAGGCGTGCATTCACAAATGGAAATGTACGTAGATGTTAGAGGCCGTTAAAAAGTAGCTGTTTGTATGATGAATTACTGCTGGTAGCGTGTAGGGCAAATAAGAATACAAAGTGCAATATAATCTCTTTTTAACCTAGATAAGGTGTCTCTGGGGGAAAATTTAGGATAGCTTTGAATACGCTATTTAATACGCATGCTGCGTGGCGTACAACTGGACATTTGCTGCCACTTTTTTTTTTTTTTTATCTTTTAATTTTCTTCCAATAAATGTGTGCAGTGCAATGGATCCTGTTCAGTGTCTTCCCCGCCTCCTGCTTATTTGTGATGGAGATAAGTGGTTATGGAAGATGGAGATATATGTGTGTGTGTGTGTGTGTGTGTGTGTGTGTGTGTGTGTGTGTGTGTGTGTGTGTGTGTGTGTGTGTGTGTGTGTGTGTGTGTGCATTTATAATATAGTATGTGTCTTTTGGAAAACAAAACTAAACTAAGCTGCACAGATTGTTTAGCGTGGCAGCCCTTACACCTCCAGGCTTATAGCTTTGAATTCCACCCCCACTCTGTATGTGGAGTTTGCATGTTTGTTGTTAACAATAACAAAAATATAAACAAACACACTAATTGGCTAATAATAATAATAATAATAATAAAAACGGCACCTTTCACAAACTGAAGGTCGCTGTTCCTGAGGTATGTTTTGTCTTGCCCAGGTTCCCTCTGGATTGTCTGGTTCCCTCCTGCAGTCCAAAGACATGCACTTAGGCTAATTAGCATCTCTAAATTGCCTGTAGTGTGTGAGTGTGTATGCACCCTGTAATGGGCTGGCATCTCGCCCAGGATGCACCCTGCCTCCGCCCTGTGCTGCCTGGGACAGGCTCCAGACCCTCCCCACAACCCTGACCGGAATATGTGCTTGAAATATGGATGGATGAATATACATCTCTCTTTCCAGTGCAACATGTATATTTGATGCCTTTTATACGTCAGAACTGAAGGAAACTTGGAAATTTGTACTTTTTTCCAGTATCACTATTCAGCAATAAATGCCAGACTAATCTGGACAAACGTGTTTTAGCAACGAGATTTTTTTTTTTTTTAACTATTTTTTGGGGTGTGGGGGAAATGTAGGTATGTTCTGAAGCATTAAGTCCAACTTTCTATATATAAGCAATTTACAGAATCACCTTATTTTCTATATGAATTCTTTTTATTAAAAATCTGGAATTCCAAAAGAAACCTTGTATAATGGTTAATCTTCAGATTCTAGGCTATTGCCGTTGTAAATGAACGTGAAGGGATTTTTAAGCTTTGCCCCTCCGACGTGTGTACTTTTTGTCAAGCAGCTGGTTAGTGTTTTTATTTATTTATTTATTTATTTGGTAGACTGCAGATAGACAGACATTTGCTGTTCATTAGCTATAATAAAATACTTTATGGTGCCAAAGTCACAGCACTGCAAACAATGTCATGGTGCCTGGTCCTGCGGACTGGATGAGCACTGTGACAGATTGTCCCATGGTGCCGTCTGATGCTCCGAGTGCCGCAGGGTTCAGCGGCTGGATCCCGTAATTTGGCGTGTTTAAAAATTGCCCAGAGGTTGCGAGGATGGCCTCCTAGGACACGGCAGATTGGAGATTGGCAGCTTTAGGCGGCTTAAGGCGCTCGGTTAATGTCGGGATGCGAGACGCGGATATTTTTAGTGGACGCTCAGAATGTGGAGGGCAAAAACAGTGGCTGTCAATAAATAGATAAGGTCACCAGGTTTGTACTGTGTGGATAAAATATTTCCAGCCACTGACCATCCGTCCGATTTTCCAGCCGTGTATACTTCCATTCATCTATCCGTCCATCCCTCCATCCATCCATCCATCCATCCATGCAAAAAACAATCATTGTGGTAATTCATTAATCCTGTGATCAGGCCGTCAACTCGTCAATTAGTTGCGCCAAAACGTTACATTTAAAGAAAAGTGCAAATGTGCTCTTTTAAAAAAAAAGTCTCCATTCGAGGTGTTTTTACAATTGTAATGAAAACTTTACACATTGTTGAGAATCACCATTTAATGTGACAGTGCTGTTACGGCTGTACTACCATGCCAAGTCGGCTTGATTAAAGTGACTCTACACTTTTGATGTATCAGTCTTATGTTGACCCTCAACGGACAAACCTGCTCTCTGAGATACTTAGCTTGCTAATGGTGTATTTAACACACAAAACTTAGCATTGATTGGTGGTGATGTCATCACGCAGTATGCAGTTCATACGGAATACTGCAAAAAATGCAACCAGTTGATGACAATATTTGTCGTCAGTTCTTTTTATTGCCCGTCATTATCATCGACGTTATTGGCTAGTTGTTGCAGCCCTACATGCACCTGTTATCTGACTGCTTATCCAGTCAGTGTAGCTGTGATCTGGTGCGAATTGGGCGGGAGTACGGCTCCGGCTCGGCGCGTGACGTCCTCCTTTGCGCGTTTTTGTTTCCGAAGATGTAAAGCCTAGAGGCATGACGAGGAAAATGACACGCTCACGGAGAAAGCCGGCGGAACATTTCACATCCGTAGACTACTCGAGACCTGATTAAATTCCCTACCCGTATAAATGTAGCAAGAGACATGTACTGTAACAGAAAACACACAAAAAATAATAAAATTATTGGTTTACCTCTTGGCCTTGTCAGTATAAGTGTACTTTCCAAAGCAACTAAGCCACCGTTGAAATTCATTATTTCTACAGATTTTTTTCCCCAATTCTTCTTTTTTTTCCCCTATTACAAAACCTTGGAGAACGATAGAGGCTGCTTTGCATAAATTTAACGCCCACATTCTTACAACTGAGTGACTATCTCGCCTAAAGATAAATGGTTAAAGTACTGTATGTCTATTGTTTTATAATTCATGTTCGTCTCCATTTTTTATTTTTTTTTAATTTGAATTGCAAATCTAAATAAAGGGATGTGTGTTTGTGTACATGCATTCCCATACTTGTGGGAATGTTTTCTCCCCAAAAGGATATTAAGTGCTGAAAATAGACACCCCTCCCCCAAAGTTAGTCAAAATTAAATTAGCTTTGTTTAAATATGTAAGTGTGTTGAGAATACTGAGGGAACGTATAAAATGAAATTGAGAGACATTACTTGGTAGAATGTGTTTTTTTTTTGCATAGATTTTATTGATAATACATCTGAATTCTTACGACTTTTTTAATTCAGTAATTACATGAAATTACAAGAGTTTGTGCAGCATTGTGACATCATCAGCTATGACTTTTGTCAGCAGAGCAGCCCCCCCCCCCCCCCATTTGTGTCTCCACTCAGTCCCTTGTTACATTGCAAAGGGAAGTGAAGTGACCAGCTCTATTGTAAATCATGTTAGCCATTTAACACAGTGTCTGCAAATCTGATGGGAGAATGAATAATCACTGGAACCTTCGGGTTTAGTTTATTACAGTATTAATCTTCGGCAGACAATGATATTCCAGGCTGCCTTTTCCTCAACGTAAGACACTGTGATTTGAGTGAGTGTTCCTTTACGTATTTCAATAGTAATACATAACAAAAATACAAAAAAAATTTGCATTTTGAGCTTTAAATTAAAAAACATTTTATCTAATATTAGCATTCCGTCCAGGGGATTCTCCTGCTTTGTGCCCTGTGCCCCCTTGGACTGGCTCTAGGCGTCCTACGACCCTGTACTGGATTAGAAGTTGAAAGATGGATGGATGGATGGATGGATGGATAATCTAATGCTTCCATATATCTTCAATATATGCGGTCAAATCCTGGGAACTGTTTTATCTAATATGCAGTTTAATGTCAGTTTTAGTAACATGGTATTTTTATAGAACCAGTACGACTAGATTTAGGCACAGAAAGTGTTTCCTCATGTTATCAATGCTTTTCACGTTTTTTTGTATCTGGGTCTTTGTCTGTAACAGCAGTATCTACCTCAGAATCACCCCGGACATTGACAAGAGATGAAAGTAAATACAACTTTGGTTATTGTCTATGCTGTCAAAGTGTAATATTGAATAGTAATTGATGGCACAATACTTCTATATTGCAGAACTGGTTCCTATCACCCAGACAGGGCTACAGCTGTATCCTGATAAGAGAGGAACTCATACATGGTGTGTGATGTTATAGGTGGACAACGGTTTTTTTTTTTTTTTTTTTTTGGGGGGGGGGGGGGGGGGGGGGCGTCTGTTTGTGTGTTTTTTTTCTTTATTACAAAGACCAACATCCTACATGGAATTTAAAAAAAAAAAGTTTAGTGAAAACCGATTAGAGCTCATGTAAGGAATTGCTCTGGCTTTAGAGGAAATGAGCTTCAGAATTACATTTTATTTACTATCAGTTCGGTTGGGGGTGGTGTTCAATCTCTTTGTCAATCTGCATTGTTCCTAGCTGAAGCTGCAGTGCTGGTGCGCAATACAATTTATTTTTGTTTGGATGGTTTGTTTAATTTTTCTTCATTCTGTTAGGACCTCTGGATATTTCAGATCTGCTCAACGTGAAAGCGGATGGTGTAATCGGGTGGGGAACCTCGTTATAGTGCCTGCAGCGCTACGCGCAAGTCACGTCATGAGGTGTCTGCACTTGGTAGTCATTCTTAAAGCGGTTGGCTCCTTGTGGTCAATGTTTTTTGCGTTGCCTCAGTAAAACATTTAAACATTTTGATATCGCAGAAAACTCTGCTATGCAAACACGAATTTGTGTGTGTTTAACGTGAACATTTTTTGTTTCTTTGCTAAGATTTGCTGTTTTATAGCACCTTGAGCACAGTATCCTACCCCAGATCAGTTACTGTGGTGGTAGAATTCATGAAATTCATTTTAGAATAAACATTTCAAATTTATTTTTATTTTTTTCACACTCTCCCAGAGGCTTGATAAGCAAGCTTTTAGAAAGCTTTTAACAACTTGATGGTAAAAATGTGCTTTAGTTTTCATTTGTTCAGAAAGGAAGCTTACTATGAATGGTGATCCTTGTGGCTTTTCTTGTGCTTGTACCAAATGTCTTGCTCTGAATGGACTTATAGTTAGAGCTTGTAGCTATTGATGTTGACTCCCTATTACTTGACCCTAGCTTACCTGTAGGTCAGAACAAATGGTGTAATACCACCGTAGCACTCAGCCGAGATTGAATCTGCTTACTCACAATGAACCTTCACAAACTTCCACATGGGGAAGCTTGTTCATTCATTTCTTGCTAGTGCTTCCATTAATCCATCACAGGTGACAGAGCGCTGTGGTTCCATTATTGGACTTGAACCCTTTCCTGACTTGCACCGTTTCCAGGGTTGCGGAGACCCCGACCTTGAACTGCAAAGCCTGCTTGTTCTAGAACTGGTACCTTTATGTTTATATTTACCCCACAGGCAATTGAGCCCTTGCAATATTTTTTAAACATTTCAAGCTATTTTAATCCTTTTCTAGGTTTGAGTGATTGACATATAATAATAAATCCTGAAATACTTTTAATTGCGGTAATTATTGAAACTGATTTAGACATTTACAATTCGACGTGATTTTTGCGGTTCTAGAAAGTGTGAAACCCTTAAATCGGAGCCCCTCCCCTACTGTAAATGGGCAACAAGGACATCAATAGCCGTTTAATGGACCTATCAATTTCTGTTTTGGGTGTGAAGTTGAGAGGCAATGTTTGTTTTTCACGGTTAGTGAGAGCAGGGCCCTGTGTTGTGATTATAAACATCATCTGTCCACCGCCCATAACCACACATGCAATACAAGGTCACGGTAAAACCAAAACCCACCAGGAAGTGCAGGGCTGAAGTCAGGAGAATGGCTTGGATGGAATTCGCCCCATATGCTAGCAATACGGGCACAACAGAGGGTGAACATGCAGACATCAGACGACTGGCAGCAGGATTTCACCCTGGAACCCTGAGGTGTCGTGCCAAGGGCATAACTTTGGTTTGAACATTGAGGTCTATACTCATTTAGGGGGAGACATGATTATGGGGGGGTTTAGAAGCCCCCCCCCCCCCATTATCCTCATGTGCCATGCCACTTTGAACCCCTGGAAGAGTTAACGTGTATGTGTTCGTTAACTAAAACTTTTTAAATCCTTAGCTGAGAAGCATCGGCTCCACAATGGTTGCATATGATTCCCTTTAAATAAAAGCAGATGTTTGTGCAGCTTCTTAAAACCTCAATTTAAAAATGGAACGGGCCCATTTACCAGTCAACGGCATGCAGCTGCGCTGGAAGTATCCGCATCAGAAGTGTTTGGAGGTCTGCTCCGCCAGCCCCGAGCGTGCGTGATGAACGCCCGTCTGCTCGCCAACTCATCACGCTCAAGGGCGCAGCTGGCACCGCCGGTGGGAGCCGAAAGGGGCCCGATTGCTTGTACGCGCCTCCAGAATAGCTGTATTTCATGCTGCAAATGATCGATCTCTGGAACAGGGCCTGCTAACAGGATGTTGTTCACAGGCTGAATGCCCTGTGTCTTTTTGACACCTCGACGCACCGCTCCACTGGGTCGACCCAACCGTGGCCCCGAATTTCAGATCCACGCTTCGTCATCTCGTCCCCGGACGAGTTTATTTCCATACCTGATATGCCGCAATTTTGCTGATGGGGCCGGTTCCCACTTTTGCTCCTTTCTCTGCCCTCACAGCGAGACGAGTGTTGTGATATTTTATTATGCAAGAAAAAATCCTTTGCTATTGTGACTGAAGCTTGTAGAATGATACTACATTAAAGAAGGGGGGTGGAGGGGGGGGGGAATGTTGTTTGTTATTTCAATCTTTTGAGCCAAAGGCAAGAAGTATTGATTTAGTTGATATTTATCCCGTATCAATGGTGGGGAGGTGATCTTGTTTTTTTGTTTTATATTGAATTCATATCCTGATGTTTATAGAGAAATATTTGCAAAATTAACCGCAACCCAAAAATGTGGCAGGTTGCATCATTTTAGTGGTGAAATGTGAGTTTCAGCTTAAAGAGTTTATTTGGGTTGTTTTTATCTAAAGCAGTGATTCCCAGTCTAGTCCTCGGGGACCCGCAGACAGTTCATGTTTTTAGAAGGGAGAGAGCAAAAATGTGGACTGACTGGCAGAGGGCATAAATGTGGACTGACTGGCAGAGGGCATAAATGTGGACTGACTGGCAGAGGGCATAAATGTGGACTGACTGGCAGAGGGCATAAGTGTGGACTGTCTGGCAGGGGGCATAAGTGTGGACTGTCTGGCAGGGGGCATAAATGTGGACTGACTGGCAGAGGGCATAAATGTGGACTGACTGGCAGAGGGCATAAGTGTGGACTGACTGGCAGAGGGCATAAATGTGGACTGTCTGGCAGGGGGCATAAGTGTGGACTGACTGGCAGGGGGCATAAGTGTGGACTGACTGGCAGGGGGCATAAGTGTGGACTGACTGGCAGGGGGCATAAATGTGGACTGACTGGCAGGGGGCATAAATGTGGACTGACTGTGGGTCTTTGAGGATCGGATTGGGAAACCACTCATCTGAAGGTTTCAAGCAACTTAGAAGGACGCCTGCAATTTTGTTGTTTTCACAAATACCTTTTGTTTCCTCTGTACCAAACCCATATATACTACTGATGGATTGCTATGAATTTTTTAATGCATTTTTTCTAGGCTTATCAGTCATGCTCTGATAATGAGTATATTACATTTTGAGAACAGTCTGCCCTCGGGAATGACCGACATAACATTGTTGACCACAGCTCTAGCAAAACAGCTGCACACTGCATGAACTCAATATCTTCTGTCTGTTAGCCGTAGGTGGCCCTACACTAATTCTCTGGTGCCCATGACAATAAATATAGTTTGCTTGTGTGAGTCACCTGGAAAGATTTTTTTTCTCAATTTATTTTTTTATTTTAATTCTAGCAACCAGCATAACATGTGTGGTGTGTTCTTACCTGTATTGTGGTATTTACAAAATGCCTAGGTTGTTATTTTATTTGGAAAAATTATATATGTTGTATTACTGTACGCTTACTTCCAGTTTGAAATGTATCCATTACTGCCGGTTAGTAATTAAGGAAAGCAAGTAGCTGCCCTTTAGACTAGGTGAAGTAGGCCTGTAGTAGGTGAAGTAGGCCTATATTCTAAACTCATACACATTATATATATATATATATATATATATATATATATATATATATATATATATATATATATATATTTCAATATCATCTAATATTATATATTGAAGTATTGAAATACCAAGAGTAATGTACTCATACCATGAGTAATGTAGTAGTAGCAGTGGTGGTAGTACTGTAGTTGCAATGGTGTTACCATTTTGGCTGTAGTGTTCATATTTTATAATGTAATTGCACTTGTCTGTGCTCTTGTTTTGTTTCATCTTACTTCACTTAAAAACCATGTAAAATTAGAGCTACAATCATCCCTCTACAGAAATGTGTTCGGTGTCTGTGCGGTAAATAAAATGCTTTGGATGACTCTCATTTTGCAGCCTCCCTTTGCATACTCCAGACCTCCGCTAAGCCCCTCTCCTATTATCATTTGTTCGCAGGTACATCCCGTCCTTGACAAAATGCTGCATGTGTTTGCAAACAGCTTGCATGCAGTAAATGATGCATTTGCAGTGAGGGGTAAATAAGTTGGGAGAAACGTGTATTTATGCATTATTCAGGGCGACCGTCGCGTCGGCGCATAGTCTCTGACATGTTTGTGTCTCTCTGAGCTGCATTTCGAAAAAGCTTTAAAGTGCGTTTATGCACCTATACTTGAACGACACGTTATTTGGGAATTGCGCCTCGATCCTGTTTTAGTTCCTGGCGTCTGATGGATGAAATAATATTCGCATAATGATGATTTGCTGCATTTGGTCCTTATTTTTTAAGGTCTAGTTGAAGACATTGCTGTGTCATTTAATGCCTTTACCGCCGCTAGCTCTAGCTTGTCCACACTTTTCGGACAAAAGCTCCTACCAAATAAACACGTCTGAAGGTGTCTGACTCAGTCTGCTGACTTGAACTTTCTGCGTCTACCTCCTGGAACAGCTGACAACAACTCTGCTGTCATCCCTTGGGAGCAGAAAGGGATTGAAAGTACAAATAGACACTAAATATGAACAGGCAGGTGCTTTCACTGCGTAATATATGTAACAGAAGTCTTTTAGCCGCTACCTAGGGAGAAGTTATTTTTGTATGGAATGTACAAAGTGCATGTTTCCTTTCCGTTATCTCTTCCTCATGATTTAATCCTACTTTGTCATAGGAAATCCTGCTTTCTGTGAGGTTATCTGGAGAATGGAGATTTTTAAAGGGGGTGAAGTTTAATGAAAAAGTAATGGGGGAGGGGGTATCCTGCCACACGTGCCTCAGCAGAGAGTAACGTACTTTTATGATCTGGGTGAGAAGCTCTCGATTTCTGTCTAAGTAATGTCTTTGCATTGAAAGGATAGTTGTAGGGGTGTGACCAAGTCTCCAAAGCCCAGCTGCAACTGGGTATGATGCTTGTTTCTCTCTTTCCACAGCATGTGAAATAAGCATAGAAAAGCACTTAATGGCCTGTAAGGTCCACACACTAGCGGTGCTGAGGGATATTCCAGCTCTTTGTGTCCGTCATTTACACTCTGCTTTTCTCCCAAGCTTAAAATATATATGTATATTGTACCTTCCTCTGCAGCATTTACAGGTCAAAGTTTAAAAGGTATGGAAAAAAATGCTGATTTTTAATTCAGATTTAATTTGATATTTTGCGTAGTGTTTTGAGAACTTTTCGAACCTTGGTAGGGGGAATTAATTCTCAGGTTCTGTTGATCTTTCTGCTCAGCTATGGATCTTCCCTGTGTATAAATATCAACTTCAATTTAAAGCTTAACATTTGACACCTACGGCAGAAATATTCCAATAAAACACCTGTGCTTTGGCTGAACTTGCCTGGTTCTCTTTGCTAAATGGCTGCTTCTGGCTTTTTAAGAATCATCAAAGCATTCTGGTTGTTACAACTTAATCAAGGTGCCATTTCTCGATTTGATACATTGTAATTCTTTAACACTACTATAATACTACTGTGCGGCAAAACACCAGCCCCCGACGATTGTCATATTACTGGTGGTTTTTCACAAAGCATTGGGGAAGAATTGGGATTGCCAGGTTTTTAGGCTTCAGAAGTTAATGACCGCATTTTTGAAGAAGAGACAAGGATTTAGTAGGGTAAAAAGAAAATAAACACTTTTTTCCATTTGTAAATTTATGCGGCAGTCTCCTGGTGGTAATTGAATGTCACAAATGGCGAAAAATAACTCCACTTGAATGTCGGTGGAAGCACAGTGACCCTGCACCGGATAAGCAGTTTTGATGATGGAGGATTGTTAGCGGAGGACTGATGGTTGCTTAGTGACACACATACCATTGACTGTTTGTATTATTAACCATAGATCGAGTATGTGCTGCATTAATCGCATTGTGTTTTTCGTTGTGTTTTTTTTTTTAACTAATTTGTATTCATTTAGTCCACTATCTGTTTTTTTCTTTAAATCAGACAATAACATGACATTACGACATATTGGAGCGATATTTAAAAAAAAAGGAGTAGAACATCAAATGAGAAACGGTATGGGTTGGCGACCCTGTCTTTTTTCCTTTTAATTGCCCTGGGTGAATCTGTGATTTCAGGTTATCTCTGCTCTATAACCTCAATTTCAGTTTTTCCGCATTGGGAGATGTGGGCCAACGTGGTTCCTGTTAGTAAATCGGTTCTTTCATTAAGGGACAGATAGCTTCTCTTACTTTTTTAGCTTTAACAAAACGGGAGGTTAGTAAGGGCAAACCTACCTATCTTGACTTCCATCCACCTTATCAGTGGAATAAATCTGGAACAATCAGGTAAACAAAGAATAAGGAAAGAATATTAATGAGGGGAAAAAAAATCTTGCCAGTAACGAGTGTGATTATTTCTGCTGATGATGATTAAAAGGTAGTCGGTCTGATTGTCTGCTCTTCTCTTCAAATGTAGGTTTCTGGCCTTTCAATGAGTGAAAGTCAGGCGCAGGGGCAAATCTTGGCCCCAGGGATCCGGTGGGGTCAGACGCCGATCGACCAGTCCACGCCCTGGGAGACGGACGAACCTCCCGCCAAACAGATGCGTGAGACCAGCAACGCGGGTACTGTGGCACCATGTGTCTGTCTTGATAGGGCAGCGATGAGCTTTGTCCCTTTGCAACACCAGGGTAATGATGCTGGGTCAAGCGCTCCTGTTTATACCTGCTGGACGTCTTCTGCAAACTAAGGGTTTTTTTACTTAAATGAAAATACTTGGAAAAGCTACAAAGTGTGCCAGGCACGACCTTCTCTCTCGGAAAGCCTTTCCCAATTTGCACCACTTTCACAGTATGTATACGGAAAACTTTCCCTGAGTTGCTAATGATTTAAAGGAACACTTCACACAGACCAAAAAACACTATTAATGGGGAGAATGGGGAGGATGGCTGTATGTGTTTTTAAGGTATCTGTGTTTTGTTTGCTTTTGAAAGTCCTGTATAAAGATTAAGGGAATGAATCCCAAGTATTTAACCATGAGCTGTTTACGTGCATCATATTTTGTGGTTATTTTAAAGAATGTTGTGGGCAGGGTGCTGTGTGACAACAAACAGACATTCCATTAAACTCATTTCATAATTAAAAACAAATGTAATTACATCTGATTTAGTCAAATAATCAAAAGTACCATAGAGTTTCTTTAAAAGTTTTTCCTTTTATAATATGATTGCAGCTCTAGCCCCCTATAGCTTTAGTCATTATACCATGATTTGATAACAAACAAATAAATCAAGTAAAATAAATAAATAGATATCTGTGTGTAATACCATTTTTTTCCCTTTTGTTTCATCTTGGAAAGCTTTCGTTTAAAATCTTAACCAGGCAGTTGTGAATGTTGTCTTCTGTGAGGCTTACAAACTTCATTGAACTTAGTAAGAGTGGGAACAAAGTTTTACTGCTGGATAAGAACACACTTTAAGGGCAAAAACTAGATCACCTAGTCCAAGGAACTACATTGGGATATCAAAATTTTGTGAATTTATTTGCACTTAATTTAAAATAACTGAAACTAGACTATTGCCTCAAACAATTACTTGTTAACAATTGTGAGGATTAAGTTGACTATGAAACTCAAAACATGTAAAGGAATTAATAAAGGACCACAAACAAAACTGCCAATATTCCAATTTAACACACACTCATTTACTCAAATACTTGCACAAGAGCACAATGGAAATGGATGAATATGCCTGTATATTTAAGCAAAAGTATTTTATTCTGCAGACTTTAAGCATGACTGGGAGCTTTGAAATATTTACTAGTAGGAGACAAGTGCCAATAAGTCTGCTTCATTTGTTTTTAATTTAAAATCTGTGCCTGAGATTCACTAATAACAAGAGACAGTATGAAATGTGTAATGCAATTATGGGAATATACAGGTAACACACATGCCATTATAAAACTAGTTCTTGTTTCAGCTCTTCAGTCTTGTAAGAATGGTCTCCAGTTTGGAAAGACAAACACCTTTGTTTACTGTACAATGGATGGTAGTAATTTATATATGTAACATGGTGTTAAAATGACATTTTACCTGCTGGGATCAGTAATGTTATTTGTAGATATATTTAAAGGGAGGGACTAATTTAGTATTTGGGCCATTACTGACCCGCGTTGTGTAAAGAGATATTTTTGTATTTAACCTGAAAGTGAGGGCGGGATTCCCGAAAGGGCCGCTCTTTCTGGAGATTAATATTCTCAATTCACTTGTGAATGTTAATTTCCACAAGGAACTTCTCCACGTTGATTAATGAGCCGATCGGTCTCCTGATTAATGACCGCCGGCGAGGACGGTCCACGATCCGCGCAACTTTATGCACCATCGAAACTGCTGTTAATGAGCTTAAAAACAAAGGCGTGCGTACACACACACACACACACACACATACAGGCACACAGGCACACACACACCTACCTATCTAAATGGGGACCGTCCATTCATTTCTATGGGAAAAAACGTAATTCCAGTCACGACACCCTTAACCCCTACCCAGCCCTAACCTTAACCATAAGTAACCAACCCAAATACAAGACTTTTGGCATTTTTACTTTTTTTATTGCATTCACGGATTTTTATTAAATTGAGGTTATCCAAATGGGGACCTGAAGAAGTGTCCCCAAGAGAAAGGAAGTTTCAGGTTATACATTTTGGTCCCCAAATGTGATCTATGCACACATCCCCCCCCCCCCCCCACACACACACACACAAATGGAATACATGAAATAAAACGGTGGCTGAATGAAGTTCACTGTGCAGTATCACCCCTGTTCAGCATAGTGTGCTATATGTTTATGAAAACTAGAGTTATCACTTTTTATAATGCTGATAATGTTCCGAGGGGTATTTGCATCTTCGTTATTATGTTTTGGTTTTAATTAAGCTGTCTGAAATATTAATTATCATTATTTGTTTGCTTGCTTGTTTATAAAGAAATGAGGTTCAAATTGCTGAAATGAATTTTTGTGTTTTTGTGTGCAGGTCCGTTGTGGCCCCCCCCCACTGCAGTGAGCCAGCCGAGCCTCTTAGCGCATACGTACGGGATGCCCCAAGCCCCCATATACAGCCAAGGAGTGACTGTCCAGGCCCCCGCCATTGGCGTTAAGCCGGCACTGCAGACCCCCGTCCCCTCTCCACACCCGCTCATGCCGGCTCACTTCCCACTCCCACCGCAACCCGCCCAGCCTCTCCCCAGCATGGTGATGGCCATGAGTCAACCCCTACACGGCGGTAGCCAGCCGCCCATCACCATGGCCCCGCTGAGCGGACTCTGTCAGGTGGCGCCTTCCGTGCACAGCGCCGTGGGCAACGGTCACATGTCCCACCCTCTAATTCCGCCATCCGCCCTGCCTCCCTCCACCCTGCCAGGCGGTACCCCCGCTGACCAATGGGCAAGCGGTTACCCATGCTGTGCCCCTGCCTCCGACCAATCAGGAGCATTCCAATGGACTGCAGATGCTGCGGACTGTCGGGATGGGAAAGTATGAGTTCACTGACCCTGGGCACCCTAAAGGTAAGGACAGAAAGTTCAGAATTTGATTTCCCAATTCCTAACACCCATTTTCTATCAGGATCGTCATATTTACAATAAGTACAATTAGCCCCCTGTGTCTTGCTTGTCAGGTTTCTTTACATACATATAGATAGACTGATAGACCTAAAGATATGTTCTCTTTGCACTTCAAAAAGGTTCTTGTCCATCGTTCCTTGTGTTTTACCTGTAATACTTGCTTATTTGTGATACACACCTTCATTCTCGTTTCCTGCTTGTTCTGTTGACGACACCTTGTGATTATGAAATGTTTGCAGCGGATAAATTTTAAATCGGAATGAATTCTATCTGTTACTAATTTTGGGTCCTGCAGTGCTATACATCCTTAATGTAAGATTACTATTCTGTAGTAATGTATTTTATTAACTGTAGAACATCTGACAGTATTTTCTTATTCAAAAGTGTGGTGTTCGTTGTGGTATGTGGTTATTTAAGGCTCCATATTTTGCAGATGAGTACAACTTGGCATAGCAAACAGAGTAGTGAGCTAAAAGAAGCCACAGAAAGTTCTTACTCCCAAGCGTTGTTGACGCGTCTCGTGGGTAGGCGGCATGGGCTGGAAACTACACCTACATATATCCCTCAGGAGGAAAAGCACAGCCACTGTACATTCCATACAGGGCAGAAATTACAGCTGCAAGTCTGCGGATTAATCGACTGTCTCCTGCCCATCATGTATATAAACACTAAGAGCTCACCCTTATAGTAAAACGTAACGCAAACGCAGTTTAATATGAATGTGGGAAAAATTCTTAATGAATTCTGGTTTAACACGCTTAGAATCTTGATGCATTTAATCAACTTATTAAAGCAGGGCCTATTTAATTAAGAACTCATGTAGAGGGATGACCCAAATAACCTGCCGATTAAAGCCTGGAATTTCACGACTTCAGCCTGTAAGGTTAACGTTGACGTTCATTTGGCTAAAATGTCGCCGTGTTTGTTTTTGGTATAAATCTAATTCTTTAATGGTCCTTCAGTGTATTGCAGTTGTGGGCCACCTAGAATGAGTTAATTTGTACTGTAACTGGCCAGGGAAATTGCATTAATCATGCAAAACATGAATTATTCAGTGTCAAACTCTCAGACGTTATGTTAAATGTAATGCTATACTTCTATTATAAGGCAGCATTTATTTAACGCTAGGCATGGATTTCACAGAAGGAGGCCTACCTGATCTGCATCTGTAAAATGTATAGGCTGAGGACAGGAATAAACACAGTAACTGACTAGATGTTTCCACAGAAAAATACCACAGGTACAATAAATAACCCACTATTCAATTATTAACGACAAATGATTATTTGTCTGAAATAAACCAAAAAGACAACTGATAAATAATAAATAAGAAAGTTAGTGTGGTTTTGGGCGGGGGGGGGGGGGGCTTGATGGCTGTTTGTTGGACTCTCCTTATTCCATTTATTTTAATCTAGGCTTATACAGTAGTTACGTTAAGGACGCAATGTAAATTGTTGACGTTCAATACGTTAGCTCTCAATGCAAAACATATTCTATGTTCACTGTCCACAGAAAAGCCTTATTTTCAGTTGCTTTCCTTTACATGTGCTAGTGAATTGAAAGTTTCTTTCAGCAAGCTTATTACGGGATGCATTAGCATAATCGCGTATTGGAAAACGATTGTAGTGCCTTTCCCTGCAACTTAGAATTCCTACGCCCTAACAAACGCTCTTCTCCGTCATCTTAGTTTTTTTAAAGTGTATCCAGGATGTTAATTACCATATCATCATGATTTGGAGTCTGGCTAAGGGAGAGTTGTGAAGATCTGGGTGCATGAACAGTTAAAAAATTAAATGCAGATGCCCCGTCTCCTTTAAGCAGATGCAAAACATGTGGCGATTCATTGAACCCAAATGCTTCTCACGTCTTTGCTTCATTTTCTTTTTTAAAAAAGAGGAAACTGTAATGAATGCTGAGTGTGAGAACAGTAACTCAACTTTAGCTGCCTGATTATAGGATTTTAAACTACTGACTGGCAACAATCAGGCACTTAGCCTAATGTCAAGGTTTCTATCACACCTGAGATGCGTTTCTTTCATGGCATGCTCGGTTGCGTCTTTGCTCGGTTGAAGTCTGGCATTCAATATAACCGGGTGGGTGGACAATGTAGGCTAACAAGGTAATTTGTAGTATGAGTTTGGTAAATGGAGTGGTACATGAACAGGGAATGAAACATCACTTACCGAAGTTGGTGCAGACTGTAGTGTTACAGATTATTTAATGTTTGCCTGCTGATGCTGCTGCAGTCAGTTTCATTGTGTCACGTGACGCGTTTCTCTTTGTTGCCATGCTTACTTTCTGCATTCTACGACTGATGTTTATTACAACTGAATTCGAAATATTGGATTTTGGTAGTAGCTGTGGGCGTGAGATGGGCTGGCCCTTTCTTGTAAAGTGAACATGTACTGTGAACATTTTAAGCTCTGTGGAAACATTGAGAATAAGGCTGTATAATAGCGTTTTTTTTTTTTAAACTACTTTTGTGTACAAGCTCACATTGACGGTTGAGTTCAGCGTGAGAACCAGAAATTGAATGCCATTAGATAAAGTAAAAATATTGCATTCTTTTATTATGTTATAGATTAGAATGCTAAATAACTCTTTGCATGTTCGTCCTGATTTTCAAAAGTTGTGCTAGCAGCTCCCAGTGTAAGTCTGGGCCTGAGGATGTTAGTTTTTCCCATGAAAGTGTTTCTGAATAGTGTGACTTTCATCCGAACTCCTTCTGGCTGAGTTCGCCTGCATGATGATGCTGACAATACATTTAGGATGGGGATGTGGAGAATGAATGAAGGGGGGAGAGATTTTTAGCAACTTTCTCACATTAAATAACCATGCAGAAATGATCCTACTGGGCTCTGTGAACCATTGTCTACTGGAAGGCCTCTTCATTTTACGGAGACTAATTTACAGTGAGAGAGTCTGTTCATGGACTACTCTATATGTGCGTCTATTTTAATTACATTTGGACCATTGTTATAGCTTAATGGAGAGGAAATGGCAGAGGTGTTCTTTGTACAGTGCAAAGATTGTGCAGATGGATGGCTTTTTATAGAGTTCTTGTTTTGCAGAAAAATTAAGAATCTTGTACTTGAATATTTAAGTAAATTAAAATTAAATTAAAGGATTCTTGGTGTGACAAACTACCTTTGAGGACCTTATGGGAAAGAACCTAAATATCTGTGTTATATTATTTATGTATTTGCGCATGTGTGCATATAATACGTATATAATTTATATTTAGTACGAATGGTAAGTTCTGATGCACACAACGCTTGTCGTGACTGCGCGTATAGCTGGCAGTAGCCAGAACTCGCAGGGTCCAGCTCTGTCGTGATTTTCCCTCTGACGGCCAGGAGTCTTGGCGGGTCTCCCGTTTTGCCGCTTTCTAGACCCAGTCGTGTCGCGCTTTACGTGCCTCCATGCACAGCGCTTCGTCCAGGGGCACCTTCTGTCCGTATGCGCTCGTCGACGGCTGCTGGCAGCCCTGCCTCCCCCACGGTTACAGGCTTTTAGCGAAAGCTTTGCCGTTTGTTTCCAGACGGTTTCAAATCCGCCGGCAATAAATATCTCCGTTGTGTTGCGATGGGAGATAAAGGGGCTACAGAGGTAAACACTGTGGTATATTCCATTTCGGAAGTAAGTGGTGATGGTTTTATTGCATTATTTAAACTCTTTATAAACCAGGTAAATACTAGCAGTGGTTTGTATTTTTCTGCAAGGCTATCGATAAAAATGGACATCTGAATATTATAAAGCTTAGGGCCATTTTGGATAGTTTAGAGGTGTACTTTTAGTATAATGTATAATAGCTAATTGAGACACAATCCTGTGAAACTGTCATGTTTCTCGTTTATTTCTTTGGACTCAAAAATATAAACAGACGAGAATAAGAATGAATAGCAGCTATTATCAATGGTAGCTTAAGGTATTCATCCATCCATTTTCCAACCCACTTATCCTACTGGGTCACGGGGGGGTCCGGAGCCTATCCCGGAATCAATGGGCACAAGGCAGGGAATAACCCAGGATGGGGGGCCAGCCCATCGCAGGGCACACTCACACACCATTCACTCACACATGCACACCTACGGGCAATTTAGCAACTCAGTTTTTGGACTCTGGGGGGAAACCGGAGTACCCGCAAGAAACCCCAAGACGACATGGGGAGAACATGCAAACTCCGCACACATGGGACCCAGGCGGAGACTCGAACCTGGGTCCCAGAGGTGTGAGGCAACAGTGCTAACCACTGCACCACCATGCCACCCCTTAAGGTATTCAACATTTGACAAATCATAATGAAAGTAGCTTTTGTTTGTTAGATACACAGACACAGCATTCATTCTGTTTGAGTTCTGATTTTGACCTTCAAATATTTTGGAGATAAAGCTGCATTTAATTACTCGTCATTTTTAGTTATTTTCATAGTATGTATAAAATAAACTTAAAGCCCCCTGTATAATAGTGTTGTCATGAAATGGCCTTTGTATGCAGTGATTCTGGCCATCTTTCTTTTTTCAGTACGACTGCCATTAATTAAATTAATTTAAAATTCCGTTAATTTTCCAGATTGCGGGGAAATTGCATCCTTTCTTTTATAATGTGGATGGTACAAAACCTGGAACAGATTTTGTGTGTGGTCCAGGTATGCCTTACCTTATGGGGATCAAATGTCCCCACAATGTGATTAATACCAGTTTCCTGGTCCCTATATATACATATATATATGTATGATGAATTATTTTGGCTGTAACTGTATATCTGCCCCCCCAGAATGACATAATTCATTCAAATACATGTACAATAAAACAGGATGGAGATCATCTTATTTTCGGATGGTTACTGATCTCGTGTTGGCTGCTTATAAGAGCACCAGCTGAAGAACGCCAACCTCTCCTCAGGGGCACCCCAGCCATTCCATATATATTTTTAAATTTCACCAGCAGCTCACTTAATAGTTGAATACACTTCATGAGATATTGATTCTTTAAACAAGGTGTGCCAGTGGTTGAGTTTAACACACATCTGGGCCATACTGTACTGGGCAGTGACAGAAAACACTGGGGTGGCTTGATGTTGTGAGATGGTGAACTGACACACAAGATATAAAATCGTTTTACTTCAACTTGCCGTCATCATCATTTAAGCAATTATCTGTGGCAACTGAAGACTTTATTTTTGTCCGGTACAGTGCATATATTGTACATTATTAGTATTAGATTGCAGGTTTTCTTCCAACATGTTGTATTAAGAGAGACTGGTATTTTCCCAGTAATTTTGACCATGTATCGCTGCCAGTTGAAGGATGCCAGATCCTTCACCATGTACTCCGTCCTCTTCAGCGTTGTAGGGGGGAAATGATTCCCTGTGCTATTTTACGATGGGTCATTCTCATGAGAACAGTGACCCACTTTAAAAGAATAATTAGCTTTGGTTATTCGCGTACCTCCGTCAGATATCAGATGTGCCGGGAAACAATTTTTGAAGACTTTTTCCAAATTATCTTTCGCTTCGCTTTTTCGGGCTCCGCGCGTGTGGAGTATGAATGGCCCTGTGTGACAAGCCATGGGTGATATTGTTCCCCTACTGAAAGGCCAAAAATGTCAGCCAGTCTAGCTGTGTGCGATTTTCTGGGTGAAAAGAATGCCAAATTATGAGACAGTTTTCCTAAAGCAGGGAAAAAGAAACTTGCAATAAATAATTTAATGACCACAGTGTAAACCACCATGTCACAGAACAATGGCATAGAACCAGTGTACCAGGGACCTAAAGAACATAGACAGTTCTTTTAAATTTTTTTTTAAAGATTTATTACAATAGCCTAACTATAAACATCATATATCTCATTATATTAGTCAGCTAAGTTAGATATTACATGATAATTCTTCCATGTGCGGTTCTGTGCACGAATGTGTGTGTGTGGTTGCCTTGTTCATTTGTTTTTTCTATTTGCTATTTTCCAGTAGTAAAATGTGATCAGTTCACTCGTACAGATGAGAAAACAATTTCCTGTTTTTCCTTGATGGTAGTGGTTTAGGGGATAAATTGCTGTGAATTAGTTTTTTGACTAAATTGCTATACTAAAAATATTCTAGTCAGCAGAGACATTCCATCCTGCAGTTTTCGGTTAGCAGATTTTGGGCAGGGGCTTCAGCATGTTCCAGTACCTTTCCTCGTCTCCTCTCTGGACCAGCTCTAAAAATGCTAAATAGTGTTGTTTGTACCAGTGGTTAAAGTTTCCCCCAGTTCTCCTCCTCCTATTGGTACAATTTGGGGCTTTAGCACTGAAGACATTTAAGCTCCCTGATGGATTCTGTTGCAGCCTCGCTGCTAAGCTTGTCAAGAACCACCCTTATCTGATTTCTCCAAAAACAGGCAGTGGTCAGTTCAAGCGTTGTCTTTCACGCAGGTTAATCTGAAGCTTCAATTTTCTGTTGATAGTATCCGTGAAAATAGAGTTGAATTCCCCTGCCCAGAACCTATTCTGGAAGGGTTAACAATGCTAAGTAAACAGTTTTATCTTTGTCTCAGTAACTGAGAGTATTGTTATATATTCTCCCATAGTGTGCATTGAGCTAAGTGGTAGGAACCAGCGTTCTGCAATATTCACAACTTGATGAGAACGGACATGTTGCTCTTTATTGCTAGGTTTTGCTACCCTCAGGTATTTCGGATGGTGTTTACAGTTCCGGCCTGGTTTTTAATGCAGAATCCTTGACTGGCCAGATGCAGAACCCAACGTAGCTCTAGGCTACCAATTGTCCCCCACACCCCAAATGCTATTTACATGTTTCATTATGTTACATGTAATGGACCAGACAGTTGAAATGAATCATGGTAGAAGATAAAGTCACACAAGCTGGTGAATGAGGACACAGACCTGGAAATTGAAAAAATTAAGTGTATATATGTGTAGTGCTCATGGAGGTAAAGGTTTGATCCCTCTTTAAAAATGGACATTATTGCATACTTTTGTGTCTGGTTTATTTCAAATGTATCATGGATGACATTTGTCTGATACAAAATACCCAGGAAGCGGCATTAAACGCAACATGAACTTTTTATCTTATTATTGAATTTTGCATGCTTGTGTAATGTAGTTATATGAAAGTGTATGGAGGTGTAGGAAAGCCCCTTGGCTGGCTGAGTCTGGTATGGCAAAGACATCTAGCAGAATCAGTATGGAAGAGAGTGAGTTTGCCCTAGAGTGAGTCTCATCAGAGGCAGAAGGGGGCTTCATTCAGCTGACTGTCTGCTGTTCAAGCCTGATTTGTGCTGCTATTAAGCAGGTTTAGTTTCCCTCAATCAGGTTTTTATTAAGTGTAGCACATATTTGTAAGCAGTCTGTTGCGAAAATGCTTCACAGTTGATCTTCTGGAGGGAATTAAAGAAAATTTAAATTTTCCAATGGCAGGGTGGGGGTGAAAATTACTCTATACGGGGAAAACAGCGTCCGTAAAAAAGAGAGACTACCGTCGACAAATTAGATGTGAAGTCCCTGTGATTATAGCTAATAATAACGTTGGGGTTCGCAATCATGGTTGGACAGTTCAATTTGTGGTGGCACTGATTGGATCGTTACTGACTCACACCTAGGTCTCGCTGTTATCAAAATTCAGGGCAGTATCGATGGTCTAACAGCCCCAGTGCTCACAGTCTCGCACAAGAATCAGGAGAACGAACAAAATAAATAATTAAATACTTTCACTATAAATGCTTTGTGTGATATAGAGATCAGCTCAATATGGAATAACCTCGGTGGAATAGGCTCATTGCCACATAATCAAATTATGTGAGGCAAAGGATATAAAAAAAATTCACAAGGGAGATCTGAGATCGTCAACCTCAATCATGGCACAGCATAACTAATGGCGGTGGGAATCTCACAGTGTTTGAGCTGGATGCTCAGGCATTCAGCAGATTCACTGCGCGGGTCCATCAGCACTGAGGACGCAGTCTGGAAAGCATGGTCGTGCGAGAGCGTGTTGGAATCCCAAAGTGACTGTATGGAAGACTGAATTGGATTTAAATCTGAGAAATTTAATAGTCATCTGTCTACCCATAAGTGCATATCCAGAACAGGGTCAGAGTGAGTCTGCGGCCGGGAAGCACGGGGCTTATGGAAGTGGAGGCATGGGGCACGATGCCCTCAAATATGCCATGTGTGATTTGGAGAAACCCAGGCGCCTGATGGTAGCATGGTGGCTCAGTGGGTAGCCCTGGTGGTTCACGCCTCCTGGGTTGGGCGTTTCAATCTGATTTCTGCTGAATGTGTAGAGTTGGCATGTTCTCTCCATGTTCTGCTGGTCTCCTCTGGCCACCCTGAGTTTCCCCTAGCAATCCAAAACCACGCAGGTAGACTAGTTGGAGTCTCCAGGTTTTCAGTAGTGCACGAATGGCTAGTCATATCTGCAGAGGGCCAGTGTGCGTTCAGGTTTTTGGGGTAGCCTTTAGGCTAGCTATTCAATCCCAGGTGTGAGGACTCTCTTACCCAATCACAGACCTCTAATTAGTAATCTAATTAGGGAGTTGGAGTGAAAACACGCATACACAATGACCCTTCATGGATAAGACTAACCACCCCTGTCGTCATGGCTATGCTCACACTGCCAGCCACATCGTTCAGTTCCGATTTTTTTGCTCAGATCGGATTTGTCTGTCTTGACAGTTCACATTCGTAACTACAAGTAACCTGTATCTGAGTGTAATGTGAACGCGACGGTCCTCAAAAAGTCACGCATGCGCACGTTTTTACACAGGTCAACTGCGACAGCAACAACAGAAAATGTCATATCTGTGGGACGACTCACGGCATAAAAAATGGAGGCTTACGCATGTCTCACACTTTTCTCTGGAGGACGACAAACAGTGAATCAGCTGTACATGAGCAGGTCGAAAAGGAGAAAAAAAGGCCAGGCGTCTAGCTTTTCCTGTTATCGCAGCTCTCCTACATTTTTACCTTCCTGTGCTGCCGGCGCAGGCTGATGATGTCAGCACATGCGTATAAGCAAAAAGCCGCATGAATTCCGATCTGACTGATCACATTCAGGTCGCATGGCCGCGAATCGGATACGTATGAGATTTAGTACCACATATGAAAGTGACACAAATCTGATTTGAAAAGATCAGATTTGCGTGTCCACACAGCCCTGAAAAGATCAGATCATGGAGTCAAATTAAGGTAAAAAAAATCCGATTTGAGTCACTTCAGCATGGCACTGTGAACGTAGCGTTAGTGTGTGTGTGTGTGTGTGTGTGTGTGTGTGTGTGTGTGTGTGTGCGCACATGCTGTAATAAATTGGCATCCCATCCAAGGTGCACCCCAGCCCTATGTTGCCTGGGATAGACCCCATGGGCCCCTCACCAATCACCCTGACCAGGATAAGTGCTTGAACATGGGTGCAAGTCACTTCAGCTCATGTTTTTGCCAGGACCTCGAGTGCTCAGAGAGAGAGCGCCCCCTGCAGAAATAGGGGAGGCCATGCAAACTCCGCGTGTTTACTGCCAAGGCCTGGAATCGAACCCAACACCTTGGAGGTCACAGGGTTAACCACTGAGCCAACACACCACCTAAATATTTTATTATGTTCTCTGTATGACAACATCAGTATAGGCCGGTAGGTGATTGATGTTTTTTTATTTTTAGTTTTTGTACGAATCTTTGCAGGGAAACTCTTTCTCGAAACATTGAGGGTGTTGGACTAATGAAATCCCAACGATGTAACACATGGGACTAGCTTTGCTGCCTCAGGTAGAAAAAGCACTTTTCCCCCCCTGAATTGCCGCATTCTGCAACTAAAATAAAGACTGCTAAAATTTTCTAAAGTGAGCTTCAGAGGTGCAGGTCAATTATGAAGCGGCCATCTTATTGCAGCATCAGCAGTAACCTAGAATCCAGTTAAATTCAGCACAGTCTGGGAATGTGTGGCATTCGAGCAGGTCCTGACGTCTGCGCCTTATCAGAGTTTACCATGAGGAACCTCTTGAGTCATCCGGTCCCTGAAAATAATGCAGAATGAATATGAGCCCCGAGCCAAGTGAAGCGTTTTGGTAGAGTTTGCCAGACGCATGGTTGTGCGTTTGTTAGCTTAGCGATGCTAGATAATCCCATGCATACTAACGCCACCCTTATGCAGTAGCGTATGCAGGGTCCGGCAAAGAGAGCGATGACATCTTGCAGGTGAGCTGAGTGTGTACTCCAGCAAACCGTTAGAACTGACAGATAACTTGCTTGCTGTCGTACTTCCTGTAAATGTACACATAATGCCCCTCCCCCCTTCTGTTGTCTAAGTTGGATATCAGTAATTGAAATAGCGTGAGCAACATTGCCTTATCAGTTTCTACTTGCAATATCTTAATAAAAATCTCTCTTTAAATTTAGCTAGCACTTGAATATAGCTCTGTGTGTGTTTTTATATAAAATATAAAAGATACAGATCTACAGCTTTTGAAATGCATTGCGAGATTGGTTCTCTGTGTTAGTGTCCATAAGTGTGTATAGGGAGCAAATTCAGACGCTCTAAAACTGATGCGTTCTGTAATGTTATACACAACGTAATTCGTAAATGCATGATTGCTATTTTGAGAAAGTTGTATGGTTTTATGAAATAGTGAAATTGGCAACACTTTGATTGTCCAGACCAAGGAATGGAATGTTGGCCTCAAAACAGCAGTTTATTTTACAAAATCTTTTAAGGTTTTTTTTTTTTGGGGGGGGGGGGGTGTGCAGTATGTGTATTTGTAACCGGCCCACCATCAGGAGTGTGTCACACAGCCTCTGGCTCAAGCTAGCCTCATATTTGCTATATTTGGCCTGGGCCTGGCGGTGGTACGACGGCTAATGAACCATGAGCCCAGCGCCTCCGTAGCCCGGCTATGCCCGTGCAGTCCTGCTCCAGTGGGCTTTGATTGGACGTTAACCTCCAAGTCGCTCTGTTCTTCAACACGTGGAGCTTTCAGCCTGACGTATCTCACAGAAAACCATGGCAAGATATACAACTATAAATATAAATCAAAAAAAAAATGCTTTAGTTAGACGCGGTGAATCATGACTGATTTTTATCCCGCTAGATGAAAGAAAGCTATGGCTAAATGGTTGTAGTTTGCGATGTACTTCTCTGATGGGGGTTTGATTTATAACAAAACAGTGTTAAGACTTAGGACTGTGGTCCATCAAATTTTTCTCTTTTTATCTTTTTTTAAAAATATTTTTGTAATTCATGATCTACTGTCAGCACAAAAGGTTTAACATTTTGATGGCGAGAATGTCAAAATGAACCTGATCCATTTACAGTTATGCAGTGCATTATGTTGCATGCAGTTTTGGAAATCTCTCTAACTGCTTTGCGGTTGAGAACAATGTGGGGCTTTATTGGTGAAGGAAGGCCTCTTGATTGTACGCTACAGTGGTTGCCTGCTTCCATACCTTGCAAGGTAATAAACCATAAACTCTCAAGGTTAAAAAATAGTCACAAAATGAAACTCAAAACAAAAAAATATTCTTAAAATAAAGATTACTACAAATGTCAATTAACTATATGCCCCTTAATTCACGATTTTATGCATGACAAATTAGACTGAAATGATTCAACTAAAACTTCATCCCAGACTTGTCCACTGTGTAAATGCTATGTGGCCAATATTACGAATAATACTGCAGTATTAAAACACAAGCACTTTCTACTCAAAACCACATCAAATTATAGTTTAACATCTTAATAAACACAATAGAGCAGATTAACTGAACAGTTGGTTTTAGTTCTGATCTTATGTTGATGTAGGTCGCCATTAACACCGCTTACCTTACAGTGTAATAAAATGTAAAATATAAAACAAAAAATCTGGTCTCCTATGTGACACCAATTTCTGAAATACAGTCCTGGAAGGAGTGAACTGTGAGAATAGCCAGATTCTATGGAGAATGGACGACAATGTGGTACTAACTAGCTGCATATTCAAGCCACTTATACGTGCATACATGCATACAGTACCAGTCAAAAATTTGGACATACCTACCAATAGGAAGGTTTATTTGTACTATTCTCTACATTTTAGAATAAAGCCTATAAAATACCATATATGGGATTATGCACTGACCAAAAAGGTATTGGAAAAAAAAAAAAATAATAATTTGTTGGGGGGCAGCTCTGTGGGTCGGGACTCGGAAGGTTGCCAGTTCAAATCTCGTCTATGCCAGTTCCATGAGGTGGCCTCCTAAGATGCTCCTGGGAGGCCCCACATATGCTGAGCACTCGAGCCACTTTTTCCTTTACAGTCTGGTCAAACTCCTCAAACCCATTTTTGCTGCGTTTAGGTCAACTGGTCAGGTCATGTGACGCAACACTTTCACTCTCTTTTGTAGGCGACTGGCCGTGTCCAAACTTTTAACTGGTACTGTACATGCATGCGTACATACATGGGACAGTGAATGGCTCCATGGGCTAAGCCTCCATGCCTGTGATCAGAAGGTTGCTGGTTCAAACCTCTGCCTCCACAGAATTCTCACATATCTAGTAGCCTTCCACAAGGGCCTTAATCCCCAGCACCAGGGGTGCTGCACTGTGGCCCCCAAAAGGAAAGAGGAGCATTCCTGTGTACCTGTGCAGATGGAAAATAAAGGACCATTTCACATACAGACACACTTTGAGTAAAACTGGAGTAATGGCTATGGTTCTTTAAGAATTCTGTCAGAAATCTGCGCCTGAGTAACTAAGTGCAAAAACATTTTAGATGTTGAACTATGTCAAGTCGTATTTTCGGCCCTTTCTGGAGCAGTGTTCTTTATCTGATTAGGGTTATTGATTCTGATGTCGCACTCATTGTTTTATTTAGCAGTTTAAATATAGCCATTTCATCCAGTTTGACAAAGGAGGCTGTAATCAGATGGAGTCTGCCTGGATTATATAGGCCAGGCCTGGTCATGATTGAGTACCAGTTATTTATACACATTCCCTCATTTGATGCTCGGTGGGTGGACACCAAGTGACAGAGCTGTGGACGTCTGACAGAGTGTAATCATTTTTGTGACTGGGTACAGAGATCATCCCAATATTTCCCCGCTTGTACTTTGTATCATTGTCTCATTGGAGCTTGGGAATTTAACTTTTACATGAAAATGTTCTGATGGGCAGAAAGAAAAATGATTGGTTCAGAGAGAGAGAGAGTGCCAATACCAGATTGTAGAGGAGGCGGGACCAAGACATCTGATTGGCTGGTCCTGCCTCCAGTTGTTTGGACCCACCTCCTTCTACAATCTGATTGGTAATCTCTTTGAACCAATCATGTTTCTTTCTGCCCTCAGAACATGTTTGTGTAAGTAACTCTCACAAGCCCCATTGGAGGTTTTCAAATACGTCACATGCTATTCGGGCCATTTTCAAGAGCCATCTGTTATTCGGTAATCAGCTCAGTCTACCTTTATGCCCTAACATCATGCTTGCCATTTGATCTTTGAAGTTGGGTATAATTTAACTAGGAAACTGCCCTGTGTGTAGCATGGGATAAAAATAAAGCCCAAGGCAGTGTTGAAAATATGGCTGGTTTTCCCTGTTTCAGCTGCCAAAAGTGGAGATTTGTTGCTGAAAAGTCACTGCGCAGCTTTTCCTCTGTGTCTTATAGGTGGTGATCATGCATCATCTCAAGGTTTTCACTTAGCAAGTAAGGCTGAATTTAATGAGGCTGAGCTGGCAGAACGTATGTTTGCATTTGTATATTTAAGTCACTTAAAAACATTTCTTGCACTCTTGGTTGAAATACTATTGCTAAGAAACCATCGAACCTATGGTGACCAAGAAGAAGGGGCATATAGAGGGGTGGGTCCACTGGGGCACTGGCGTCAGCTGAAAGCTGATTGGTCCCCAGAGTGCCCTGCCCCCTGTCACTCAGAGTCAAAACATTTCATTGGTTGGCTGCTCTGTATGAATTATATCTCTTTTATTCCCCCCATAAAAAAAGCTAGAATCACCCCTGCCAAGAATATTTTAATGTGACAGACCTGACTATCGTCGCTGCCCTTGAAGAGTTCTGGCCATTGACTTGTTCTTGCCGATGAGAAACACGCTCTCTCGAGCATTTGCATTTTCAAGGGTAATGATTATATCTGCAGATTTATGCTTGACGTGACATTATTTCCGTTGGTAGACTTAAATGTGTATTGTCTCCACAGAAGTGAAACCTTTTCATGCTACTGTAAATTCCCATTGTTTCTGCCAGGTGAATCTCTTTAAAACATGAAGTCTTTTACCACTAACACATGCGTAACGATTAGACTTTTCCTATCAATTTTGTCGCTCTTTTGACTGCCGGACCTCCCTGTCCCCCATGTTTCACGGTCACAATGAATGCATATATTGACTGCATATGTTTAAGTTTATTTGTGTGCATGTTCGTTTCTTCCCCTCTATTGTATTGAATATTATTTACCAAATGAATGTGTGCAGCCATTTTTTTCTCTTGTGCTTTCTTTGCATTTTCTGCGATTTATCGGAACGAGGTCTCTAAATTGGAACGTGGCCGTTTCTTTCTTTTTCGTTCTACAGAGATGTTGAAGGAGTTGAACCAGCAGCGCAGAGCGAAAGAGTTTACAGACCTGAAAATTGTTGTTGAAGGCAAAGAGTTTGAAGTCCACCAAAATGTTCTAGCTTCCTGCAGCTTGTATTTCAAGGACCTGGTTAAAAGGTTTGCCTTCCTCCAGCTTCTTGATCCGATCTGTTCTTTTCGTAGGGTGAATGTATATCGCTTCCTCTCCCCCCCCCCTCTCTTTGCAGGTGTGCGAAGGCAGATGTTGCTGTCACAGGGCCAGTAGCCATTCCTTCTGTCTGCTCAAATGAATGTATTTCAATGTGGGGGGGGGATAAAAGGTCAATGCTTGTCTTACCCTTTCATCTCCATTGAGTAAATGAACAAATTTCCATTTTAATGGGCAGAAAAACGTTCCATGACTGGGGATTTCTTTAAAAAAAAAAAAAAGTTGGGGAGGGGGATGCCAGAGGATTGCAGAAATGTATGCCATATTAATAATGCATCTCAAATATAATATAGATAAGACAGCATCTAACCATCTCCCTGCCCCTTAAAGGGTATTTAAGTTTTCTGATTGGCCAGAGTTTGTTCTTTACCTTTAATTATAGGTATTCATTTGGCGTATTGTTTTTTTTTTTCCTTCCTGATCACCTTTTAGTTGCTGTGCTTTGCCAGCCAAATAAACGTTGCTGTTCTTTTTATAAACATTTCTAGATGTAGAGAACACACACTGATTGCTTTGACCTTCCACCTCCTGGAAATGTGTGCATGGCCTTTTTTTTTTACAGGGTAGCAAGACACATGTCTTTTGTTATTTGTGCATTACGCTCTGAAAAGCTTGTTTAAGGTATGTGCATGTCACTAGCCGGAGTAACTCGGCATTTACGAAGATGAATACTGAGTCTTATTTTTTTTGGTTCTTACCCCAGTGATGACAGTTCTCTGACCTCCCACAAAGTTATTGTGCCGGGAATCTGAACGGATGCCTGTTGCCTTCTTTTGTTCAGTGAAGGACAGGACACACAATGATTTCAGGATGTGCCTGGGAGTTATTCCTTAATGCCTTTCCACCTTCCTTATTGGGGAGGAGGGGCGTGGGCGTATAACCTTTCGCGTGTCTCTTAATCCAATTGCGGGTTACTGCCCGTTAAATCATATTAGCGGGTACCTGGTGCATTTTGCTCGAAAACCATCTGGAAGGTTTATGATATACCCCCCCCCCCCGCCCCCAAACCTATAAGAAGATCTTACATTTAATAAGCAACTATTATTATCTGAACTATTACGAATTCATGAATTTACTACAAACATCTATTTTAAGAATGTGCTGTAAATGTTCATATATAAATGAGTTTCATTTATAGTTGTACACAAATGTGTCAGCGCATGATATTGTGAAGAGTATATTTAATATAGTTAAAGGACCAAAATACAATAGCATATAAAATTAATGTTCACTATTTATGTATTGGATGGGACTCATCTTCAAATGCGATTCTCATAACGACGGATCTCGCACGCTTCTGGGCTTCTTTGTAAATGCGGAGGCAGTAGGCATTATGAAGGAAGTGCATTTCCTGCGTCGTCGTCGGTGCCCCATCGCATTCGATCTCCTCAAAGCTGTTTACTCTGAAGTTGCCACCTATCGAAGGAATCTTGTTTAGCCCAGATAAACCCATTTCTTGCTGCAGCACTCGCTGGTCTTTGACTGCAGAGGAGTTGGAGACGCTGACCTTGTGGGAATGACTTTTTTTTCCATTTCGTTCTGGGGTCATCATCTGTTTTTTCACTTTATTTTATTTAACTCGTCACTTAGATGTTTAGCATTTAAATGCGGCTGACAGTTTTTAATGCACCGATATCCAACGCATGTTCCCGGAGACGTGCATTTTTTTTGAACAGATGTAAAAAACTTAACCTGGAAGCCTGTCTTTATTTTCAGATTTCAGCATTCCCAATCCCTCTTCATTCACAATTTATTATAATATATTGTTATTATTAATGTTGTTAATATTTTATGAAAAGAGAAACTTTCTGACATTTTAATGACACTGGAAAAGCCAGAGAGAAGCACACTGGGTTTATTCCCAGAAACGCCTGGTGCGAGTTGAGCATGCGTGCAATGCCCCCAGAAAAGCTATTACCTTCCCTTTTAGCATTTAATGCATAGACTCAAAAGATAGATTGGCCTCAGTAATTTCATTTTTCCCCCTCTGGATCGCCAATAAGTATGCTCTGCCACAGGTCCAATATACGGGGGTTTCATTTCTCTGTATAACATTTGCCGCGTAATATAAAACTTTTTGAGCTTTCTGCTGTTGTGTCACTATAGGCTGGCATTTAATTTTGTGGAAAATATCCATTTTAGAACCAAAGGGCTTTTGAAATTATCCGCCATGATGGAATAAAACAGTAAAATGTTACCCCCGTAGCCTTTACAGTGGCATTTTTTCACGGGGGAGGGTGTTCTGCAGACAGCTTTCAAGGAAGATGCAATCCAACTGCTAACTGGATTTATATACAGTATATGCGCAAACACATAGATCTGTACATACACATCTTGGTTCTTCTAAAAAGGTAGTTCACACTTATAGCAGCTAATACGTATACTTTTTAAAATGTCACATTTATTAACATAATTAACTTGAGTAAGGGTGGTATTAAAATGTAAAATCATCCTGGCAGAAGTATGTGTTGGCTTTAGGCCAATTTCTATATTTGTTTATATAATGGCGATGGATCATTCTGAGAAATTACTGAAAATTCTGTTTTTAAGCTGATCCTTTTTTATTGGTGTTGTCTGCATGTTCCTTGGCTCTGTGGTCAGTTATCCGTAATGTCAGATGGAGTAGCGCAAAAACACGCATCAAGCCGTCTTGATAAAGATTTCACCTGGAACCCTTTCTAATTCCGCTACTTGACAATGTGGTAATGATGCTGCCTGCACCTTATTATTTTCCTTCCCTCCCCCCCCCCCCCCCCCCCCCGCCTCCTACGCCAGTTAATCTCGGCTTACGTTTGCTTCTTGATACTGTTACTCAGGCGATTATTATTTACAGTGATAGATCCAGTCTCCGGGGTCTACCCCAGCCTTGTGGCCCTTGGTGCCGCCCCTCCCCCACCCCCACCCCCACAACCCTGGCCAGGATAAGCGCTTGGAAGACGGACGGATAAATCCCAGTTTTTACTTTCCAGGAGTAATACTCTTCACTTTCCAGCCGCTTCGAGATTGCCACCTCCGTGTACGTTTTTTTTTTTTTTTTTTTTCGCCTTTCACTAGTCAACTCTGCATATTGACTAATATTTCAGTTCGTATGCAGGCAATGGTGATATTTTTATTACTGTCATTATTATTTTTTGGCAGCACGGACAGATGCTTTATTTAGGCCTTCTCTTGTTGAAAGCACCCAGGTCCCAGTCATGGAACCCACCAGAAGGATGGCTGCTGGCTACCTGTGGCAGAACTCGTTCTCTTCCCATCATCCTTTGCTTCCTACCCTCCATTCTATTGTCCCCCCCCCCTCCCCCATTGGCATCTCATCTGTCTGCCCTGCCTGTCTCCAGTGCATACATGTGCAAAGCTTCCGGAATGAATTATGTGCAAATGTCGTAGGCTGCAGGTGACACAGCAATGGCCACAGCAGTTTGATTAAATAACAGTAGGAGCAGTCACACAGGGCATGTTTGGTTACTGCCCGTCAGTCCCACAAAATCGTTTCTCGGACATCGATAATTATCCAGTTAATTAACCTGTAAATTTTAAATGGTAGCCATCGCCAGCAAACGTGACCGCAGTCTGACACATAACAATCAGCAAAGTGTAGCTATTCTAAAACTGACTTTTGTCGTCTGTAGGAATTAGTGGAGTTAAATTGGGGGGAGGTGGTGCGTGACAGGGCTGCACCTAGAGTTGTGTATTGCGTTAAAATAGGCAGCCACGTTTTGTGGGGGTGTCACAGGTACTGCTCTTCGGTACCGATATTGGCCCCACGCTGGCACACAAATGGTACTGTCTGCTCTGCTCTCCCCATTTCCATTTTATTTATGTGTTTCGTACATTTATCGTTTGTTGGCCAGCTCAGTAATTTCGTGGTGCAAATATTTCCACACACATACACACAGACACACACACGCACGCTCACACTCAGACTCTAAGCAAGGCAAATGCCAAGCGGCATGTCTTATAAAGGTGAGGCAAATCCGTAACTCAAATGCCAAGTGCAGAGCTGCTGGGTGTGCGCCAATTTATTAATGTACAATATCAGACCGTAATCTGCAGTTTTGTGTGAGTGTGCAGCCATTTCCTCCCAACTCTGTATATCGATTTGAAAGCAAGCCAGCTGGATTTCCATAGCATTTCTTTCAGATGCCCTTTTGTCTATAGTGTACCTAAGAGAAACGTTTGGTTATGTGCAAGTTGTACATCGGTTGTTGCTGCGTTTTTAAAAAACGTCGTTATGTTTTTAAGCTGCCTGAGTGTGTGTCGCCGCAGTGAGAGGCCCAGGTGTCCAGGGGTCTGTTTAACGGTCTCTCCGCTGTCACTAGGTCATCGGGGGAGAGCAGGAAGGAGGAGAAGCTTGAGCTGTCGATGAGCAACATCGGAGCGGACGTCCTGGAACTGCTGCTGGAATTTGTCTATACGGGGTCCCTTATCATCGACTCCGCCAATGCAAAAACCCTGCTGGAGGCAGCCAACAAGTTCCAATTCAATACCTTTTGCAAAGTTTGTGTGTCCTTCTTAGGTGAGTTCCAGCCGACTCTGTGACACCATGACAGATTTCTGTTTGTCTATTTATTTGTCTGTTGCTCTCATCCATTGATACGCTCTCAACCTGAAGGACAGGGAGAAAAACCACAAAGCTGGAAAGTCACTTTGTTACAGTATTTTTTTTTTCTTTATAAACAGTTTTGAGGGACAATGAAATATTTTTCAGACCTACTCTAGGTGATTCATAGAACCTTAATTGCATTAGATGCTACTACTCAAACTAGTACAAATAAAACCAAAACACCGAAATAATTATTTGCTGGCTTCAAACTACAGCACGATAAAAGCGTCCAGAATAAAACAGGGGAAAATGAGAGTGCATAAACCAAAAACAACACCATTGTCTTAGCCATGCAACTGCCTGAGAAACATTTACAACAGCGTGTCACAGAAAGCGCTTTGTAACAGCTCTGCTTGACGTTTGGTTCCCTTCAGTAGTGATGATTTTTAGACTGTGCCTTTTGTCTTTGTCTTTGTCCGCTTCAATGTCTTGTTCTGCTAAATGTGTGCGAAAAATCCAAAAACTCTAGAAAAGTTTGAAATGACAGGAAAAAGTAATTTCAAGGAAAATGATCACAGAAATGCAGACATTCAGATTACTGTTAATGTAATAAGTAAAATAAATGTTTTGCCCAAAAGATGATTCAAATGAATGCTGATATATTGTTTGAATTTTTCTTATCTGTCTTTTTTTTTGTGTTAAGCAGCCATTGAACTGTGACCCATAATGTTACTCTTCTTTGGCGTAACTGGACTAGACTATAAATTATGAAATAGATGCTGAATGTCTGTTTCCCTCAAACCAGTAATGAAAGGTGACATCATATCCACCAGACGTACGGCCACCAGATCCAAAACACAGACACGGATAATCCCCAGCCCCCCCATCTGCAGTCTTAAATTTGTAATCAGTGTGTTCGGCCTTCAGCCCTGTTTTGAAAATCCCAGTTTACGGAGATGATGTCCTGTAACACACATCGGCTACTTCAGTCTCCACTGATGCAAACCAGCTTTGCGCTGTGAAGCAAATCTCTATGTAGCTTCAGGTCAACCGTAGGTCAACCCATTTAAATGTTTACAAATGCCTGCCTGCCTGCATACTCACACATGCATTTTTTTTCCAGTTCTACAAATTGAATGATTAGCTAATTGTAGTAGTGTGTGTCTTTGCCTAAAAAGGTTTCCTGAAGTCTTCTTAATGCATTATTATTTGTCTCTTCTGTGTTAAAATGAATGGCGTAGCATTAAGAAGGTTTCGGGAGACCCCTGGTCAGTTGGCAGGTGTGTTTGGATACTTCAGAGCCAGGCAGTGACACTTGGGCACTTCCCATGGTTGCTCTCTGGTCTTTCTCTGCAGGGTCTCCTGTACATATTTACACGGATGCTTATTTCCTTCCAAGAAAAAAAGTAGCACTCAGAATTCAAGGACAAATTTTCCCAGCACTGTCCGTCATTTTTCCAATTTCCACACATCCACATGACGACTTTGTTGCCGAAATGCTCGGGATTCAGACGCGTGTGTGTGTTTCGTGCACCTGTATCTGGCCGAATTTTCTTAATTCGTTGTGGGAAAGCCCGCACACCCAGCGGGAGCTCTCCAGGGGTAGCTATCTCAGATGTTATGCCACTGACCTTTTTTTAGGGCTCGGAAAATGGTCTTTACTTGCTTTGGCTAATCTGAGGGACCCTCTGAACAGCCTGTTTCCTGTGTCCAATCGATTCCCCTTCTTGTTTGTCCTTTGCCTCCAGCTGCTTGAGTTATTACTCACTCTGCGTCATGGCTCTGCGCTTCGATAAATATAAACTGCTACACACACACACACACACACACATGCAAAAAATGCATGGGTACACACACACCAACATTTCCTGGCCTCTGATGTCTCCTCGATTAGGAACCAAGCCCAACATCAGAACAGTGCCTGATATATTTATTTTTTTGGCCGTTCCTCTCCCCTCCCCCCCACCCCCACAGAAAAACAGCTGACAGCCGCTAACTGCCTGGGGGTGCTGGCCATGGCCGAGGCGATGCAGTGCAACGAGCTGCACAACATGGCCAAAGCCTTCGCCCTGCAGAACTTCCCGGAGGTTGCCTGCCAGGAGGAGATCCTCAACATCTCCAAGGAGGACTTCGTCAGCTACATGTCCAACGACAGCCTCAACACCAAGGCCGAGGAGCTGGTCTACGAGACCGTCATCAAGTGGATCAAGAAGGACCCTGGCAGCAGAGTACAGGTTAGGAAGCGTCCCGGTCCTGAATGTGCTGATTGGATGATGCTGTTGCCTTTTTCTTTGTGCCTGATACTTTCATCCAGACTCATCATTGACATTTTACGTTGAGCGCCTACTGTAACTCCAAAGGTACGAAACCTAAACTCACAGGAGCTGCATCAGCAACGCTGGCATCAAAAAATGCGCCCTCAACTATCACGGCCCGTCGCGTCTGATATTTACTATTTCTTGGAGCATGAACCGTTAAGTCGCACGGCATTCGACGCCTCCCGCGGAGCCGTTTTGGCAGGACAGTGAGCTCCGGCAAGTCGGCTGAAGGAAGAATGGATCCTACGCTGGGATGTGGACATGAATTTGTACTTAGTGTGACTGAGCAGATGTGCAGGACGCCCCTCATGCTTCTCTCTGAAGCACTCGGACCGTTCTTTACAGTACTTTATATAGATAAGATGATCTGTGAATACACGCATTCTGTTTTCATTGCTTGCTCCTACCCAGTTCTGGAGATTTACTAGCCATACCGCTAGCAAATTCTGTTCTATTTCTTTCATAGAAAACCACTTTCCTGCCATAATACCACCTATTTAATTCACTAGAATACCATTTAAATCCGTGCAATGAAAGATTGCACCTCTGCATGATTACTCTTATTATCTGGCAGGTAGACGGAGCTGCTTGGACGGTATTCATTAAAAAAAAAACATGGCAGTAGCTGTTAAGAGTCCCAGAGGTGCTGTTCTTGGGGGTAATGGTAAATAAGCAGGCTATCTCAGGTAGCCAAAGCAGTGGTGTATGTAAGTAAACCCGCATCTAATTATTCAGGCGGAAAAGAAGCAGAGCAAAGCAAAGAAGCATCATTATAATGAAATAAAGTGTAATCGTATATTTTTGTCTTGTTGTGCTGACAGAATATGCAGAATTACTCCTTATAAGGATTGCTGTTATACACTATATTATAACCTGTATTATGCACAATGTATTCGCTGGAAGGATTGTGCTTTTTTTCCTTTTGGATGGGAATAACTTATGGTTTAACCACAACTCAAAAATTAGCACACGCTTTATATTCAGATTATATCGGAGAAAACAATGGTGCCATTTCGCTCAGGATTAATAATGCCGTCGTCCAGTGAACTGGCGGTTTAACAATAAAAATATTAACACACACAGCAAGCCCTGCAGTAGCTGTCTGCGATAAAAGCCACGTTCCGCAGATTTATTTATAATGCATAAGCCGTATTTTATATGGCCACGCTATAAAACTTAAGTGCTTTTCGGAGGAGAGCAATATCCTTAAATGTAATAATTTCAGCGCTGAATAAAGACAGTCACTGTTCAGCATTTATACAGTATTTAGTTACCGTTATATAGTACTACGACTGTTCATAGTGAGGTATATGGAAACTTCTTATTTTCCTGTGTGCATTACTATAGCTGCATGGAGGTTTTAAAATGACACATGACAAATTCCAATGTGCATTACCTTAGTAGGAGATATCTAGAGAATCTGGCATTCTTGGTATTACAATCCTAGGAAATAAGAGATGGTTGATTTTCATTTTTATTTTTTTCCTTGGCTTTGCTATGGTATCTGATGCAAATCCTTACTCCTTGCCCGTGGCTGGATGACTACAGAGATTTTCTAGATATATTGCTAAATGTTTAGACTGAATAACCCTTTTTTTTAGTGTGCATATTGTTTTTGCTCATGGCTAACAATTCTTCGCCAGTTTTGATTAGTTTATAGTGTCCGTATGAGTTTCAAATCAAGGTCACAGCAATTTGGTTGCAGCCTACGCATAAATATTGTATTGATGCAGATTTGGTTTCTGTTAATCACAGTTGGAGAGAGAGAGCCATGTACAATCAGATTCCAAAAGGCGTTTTTGAAACCAATGACGGCCCACTGTGCGTTTGATATCTTTCACAAATCTATAAAAAATGACTTGCTTCTGCCAAAACTTGAAAACAAATGGAAAATGCAAATTAAACTTTGCAGTTCTATTGTCTGTCATTCACATGCTCTGCCAAAACTAGGGGTTTCGATTGTGCTTCTCTTGTGATTTGTGCCAGATTTTAAATAGAAATTACCATATTTGATCGAATATAACCGCCCCCCCCCCCACAGGTTTTTATGGTTTAACCCAAAATTCAGATTCAAAGCACAGCAGGGGATCTGCATTTCTTTCTCGCGGTGTTGGCCCTGGCAGAATTCAAGAGGAAAACAGAGTCAATTTGCAATTCCATTTCCAACAGGGGTTGGAATAGGTCATTATAGAGTTTTTGCAGGAGATCATTTGAAACTACACTGGAGCTGAAACAGGGATCTAATAAATAATCTGGAACCCCGAGGATTAACTTTAATGGTAGAGACCAGCTGGATTGTAAGGAGTTTTTTTTCCCCATGTTCTCTGGCGTTGGGTAATGAATACTTAACCAAAGATAAGTTACCATGGTCCATTATCTCCCAGGTGGTATTTTCTGACCTTTTTCATGTATATTCTTCTCTGTAAACCACTTTGAGCTGCTTCCTTTTTGCTGTTGTTGTCGTTCACTTTATTAATCAGACTCATCCACTCATTTGACGCATCAGTAAAGTTGCTCATGTACTGATCAGAATGGCTAATCTTATGAGATGTGACGTTTTGCTGTCATAAATAACGGCACTTCCAGATTATAGTAATCAGTGAGCTACTATGTGCGTCATCGACATGCTGGACCAGGGCTTTCGAAACTATAGTAACGTCTTACTATGCGAGAAGTTTCTTGCTTATTTGGGGGAAAATATGGAAATACAGTAACCGTGTGACTTTGGAACGATATGTGAAAATGACTATTGGTGACACGTGTGATTAATGAGAGGAGATACTTATACTACAGTCGGTGAAATGTTAATCCACAAAAAATGTATTTATTGCTGTTTAATTTTTCATTCTCACAACTATATTTTCCGGAGCGTTTTTATGTTCCAAAGCTATAAATGTAGTTTCCAAAGGCTCGAAAAAAATTGATTTAATATAAACATTTTGCAATTCCTTCAGCTTGTAGAGCCATTAACTCCCAGCTGAGGTATAATATTTTGTGACTGAGATGCCAACTGTGCCAAATGTATGTTTATCTTATATTTAGAGGAAGATCTGAGACACTACGCAGTCTGTGTGAACGTAGCATGTCTGTGGATCCTCTGTGTAGAATCTTTGACCCTTTTAAGTGGGGGAAACATCAGAACCTTTGTTCGGACTTGTATGGACTCTTTTGAGGATAACTTTGGGAAAGCAATCAGTTTGACTTCAATTGCAATAGAGCTCTAACACTCCTGGTGTCCCCAGTGTTGGACGTCATGTGAGAAACTTTGAACTCTCTCTCTCTCTCTCTCTCTCTCTATATATATATATATATATATATATATATATATATATATATATATATATCCATCCATCCATTTTCCAAACCGCTTATCCTATTGGGTTGCGGGGGGTCCGGAGCCTATCCCGGAATCAATGGGCACGAGGCAGGGAACAACCCAGGATGGGGGGCCAGCCCATCGCAGGGCACACTCACACACCAATCACTCACACATGCACACCTACGGGCAATTCAGCAACTCCAATTAGCCTCAGCATGTTTTTGGACTGTGGGGGGAAACCGGAGTGTATATATATATATATATATATATATATATAGAATGTGTATGAATATTTGTGTAGCATAGTTGTTCATTTCTTCTGCGGCCAATCCCACTTTACATGTATAATGGTTTCATTGTGCGCTTTTTCAGTATCTGCCAGTTACCCATCTTACCTTGAGTAACGTCTGGTGTGCCTGACCATAAAAACTTGGTTTGGAAATATGTATAAGAGAATAAACTGAAGAATGTAGCACTAATCACATTATTCATGCAAACTGGTTTGAATGTCTGAATCCATCCAAGTCAAAGTGGAAACCATATAACATCCATCCATGCTTCCATTTTCCAAACTGCTTATCCCTCTGGGTCGCGGATATTTACATAAAAAAAAAATAAAAAAAATTTACTTACACTGAGCTCATTCATACAAAAATTCTGTGTAAAACCAATGGTCCATCTCCATAACAGCTTTGTGTGGGTTCTAGTAATGTCTACTAAAGTGTTTTTTTTTTGTCTTTTTTTAAAAATAAATTATGTGTGTCTGGTCCCTGCAAACACTGTGTGCCTTAGTGGTTTAGCACGCCATACCTGTGATCAGAAGGTCACCGGCTCAAATCTCGGAGTCATGAGAGTGATGTCATCATCGGGCCCCTGAGCAAGGCCCTTAACCCCTGTCGCTTCACTTTGGATAAAAGCAATTGCCAAATAGAGTAAAATGTTAAAATAAAGTACAGTATAAGAAGACGTGTGTATATATATCTATATATAGATATTATCAAAAAAGTACAATTATTTCCATACCATGGCACATTAAATATATTTTAGCAATTTTAGTTTTACTATCCTACATAATCTATTGTCATTCAAAGAATTAAATGGATTCTTTTGATCAGCAAACCATTGTTCCCTATTCAGTATCACTAAATTTCTCTAGAGGAAGTAAGTTTCCCTGTAATTGTTGGCATTACAGCAGCCCTCCACATCATCCCCATCGCTCGTAATTGATATCTGCTGAATGACTCCTTGCTGTTTGATTGACAAGTTACTGTCACGCACTGTCCATTTCAATGACAGTTATTGCGCAGTGATTGTACTACAATCAGGCAATAGTGACTTTTAGGAAGTTGCAACCAAATAAATGTCTGAGGTTTCATTTGCACAGTACATAGTAAATATAGACAAATGTTTTTTTTTGCTTCTATTTCAAACATTTTGTGTTTACATGAAACAAATAGTTCTTTTTGATTTGTCTATGTATTTTTAACCCTCGCAAATATCATTTTCAAACGAGCAGTAATGCTTAGGGCATATTTTGACCTGAAGTAATTCACTGGGATTGCCGTGCCACGCAAAAAGTAATTTAGGCTTACTGTAAAGCATTCACACTTTTCTGTGGTTCGTATTGAAAACATTTATAGAAATAGTTTATCTTCTGCCATTCAAAGCTGTGGTCTAGGCTTGAAAAGTCATTGCATAGACCGTAGCTTTAGATATTGCATGGGGGGAAAAAAAACTCAATTTCTGGTTCTACTGTATATAGAAAAGATAAAGCAATGTAAGTGGGTGGACAAAAACAACGTAATTAGGTTAAAAGTCCAGCCATCTATCTGTAAAGTTTATATGGGTTCTGTGGCATGTAATATTACTTGGTAACTTGTAATTAAATGCTGGTCTGTGGTGAGGGAGAGGAAAGCAAGCCCCTGGTGAAACGTTTACGTGGGCTTGGCAGATACCTCATTTTTCATACCGTCCAGACATTATTACATGCAATACGTTATTTTGACAAAAGCGACGCTATTCGGGCTTCTTCAAATTTTGGTGGTAAAAATCACTGACTTGAGGGGTTTCCCCCCACAAGACAATTAGCCAGGAGACAGCAATCACCAGGATTTTAAAAATTCCACGTTAACGTAAAATTCCGTATTACCGTATACTTTCATATAGGTCAAAATTGAGTCCATGATAGATGCATTCTTTGTTGCAGTCTCTCTCTGCTTTAATCCTGTCATCGGTGTGCAGAATATAAATACAATGCATAAGCGATATTCGTTGTCATATTTTCAGCCACTTAATGCAGCCTTAACCTGTAATTGCAACGGGTTCGTACATCCAGCACTGGGTCTTCGTACATTATGACTGTATTTGTTGTAGTAAATGCAAAATATTTTCCATTATTATAAGTTTAAGGAAAAGCATAAATAAAATCTATAAAATGTATTATTTTAAATCTTCATTCCATACCCTCCTGATATTATTTTTGATGTATATTGAAGACAGTCATAACGTTAAATAACCATTTACCTGCACAACAGTGAAGTGTATAGTGAAGTGTCATAAATATATGGTTTGTGTAACATGTCAGATCCAAAAGTACCGTGGGACAAACATGGAGGAAACCTGTCTTTAGATGAACTGCCTCTCATAATAATTTCATGCTTGATCTCCGCTACTCCTTTCAGACGCGCCAAAAATGGCAATTTAGCGAAAAAAAGTTTGAAGAGTTTTACTCTGAGACACACAGCCGCAGAAGATCATCTGGAAGGGGTTGAATTGGTCCAGAGGGTGAAACTGAGGTCACAAAATGTTTGATTCATAAAATATTTATATGCATGGAAAAGCAAGGACAAAGTGCTAAATTAAACCTGCTCGTATGTATTTGGAAGCAAATTGTGCTCCAAATTTGTCCTCACTTTGTGTTGATCATATATGTTTTATGTAACTTTACTGTATAGTCAGATGATGGAAACCTCTGGTTTTGTTTCCACATAAAATGATGTATTGTGGCTTGGGGGGATGGGGGGGGGGGGGGGAACGACAGTTCCAACCATCTCAGTCATATATTTACTGCTTTTTCCTTTTTTAAACCTCTCCTGAGAGGTAAATACTCGCGTCGACTTCAAGGCCCCGTTGTCTGGCTGGGAGACTCGGCGGGCAGACAATTGCATAAAAAGTATGTTTCAGCAGGTCAATTTCAGAGCGGAGCTGCAGTTTATATTTAAAGAAAATAATTCTCCGCACAGAGGCATGACCGAAATAACTTTGCCCTGTTCAGCGGTAAGGAATTGCATTTCACACTGAGCCTCTTCTCGCAGTGTTTGATCTGCTGATCCACATTGACGCCGGTGAAACAGACGGGGCAGTAAAAAAGAGGGAAAAAAACTCTTAATGGAATAGTTTTATCCACGATGTCTTTCCAATATGTTTGTTTAGTGAATCAGTTGAAGACCTCATACAGTTTTGGAGAGAGCATAGTAGCACTAAGTGCTTGTGCGTGTATATATGTGTATATATACAGGTGTGTGTGTGTGAGAGAGAGAGAGATTTTATATTTATATCCTTTTTGAATAATTTTTTTTCTTACTAGTTTTTCCAAGAAGGCCTGAAACATAAATAGAAAACAAAACACATGTATTGCACGTCTTCCATTTCTGCTTATGCCATACAGCCGTGTTCCCCAACCCGGTCCTCGGGGACCTACAGACAGTCCACGTTTTTGCAGGGAGATGGAGGGAGCGAAAACATGGACCGGCTGGGGGTCCCTGAGGATCGGCTTGGGAAACACTGCAGTAGAGGATCATGGTGAGCCTGGCCTCTATCCCAGGAAGCACAGGGCACAAGCAGGGGGCACCCTGGACGGGCTGCCAGCCCACTGTAGAGCCCACATTCATGTGGAATGCAACCCTTTTAAGAATGAAAGGCCACAGGAGGTATTTGTTAAATACAGTAACAGGTTCATAGTTCTTGAGCTATTTGAAATAATTGGTCTTTCTTTGATTAATTCTGCAGAAACCTAGTACAGCCAGTCAAGATGCATTACACGTTATTAAACTAATGAATAAATTATGTGGTGTGCTGCTTGGTTTCTTTGTGGTTAATATGCATGTAATGCACAATATTCATTCCGCATTGATGTACAGTCCAGGTAGTTTTTCACTAATATACCAGCATTTTAAATGCTGTTAAAAATTATTATGTGTGCGCATATATAATTTTTGTTTTGAGATGTTATGTGGGCATTCAGACAAAAACATTTTTTTCTTTTAAAGTAATCTGGTAATATTGATGAACATAGATTCATACTTACTGCCTGTAAGGTATAATTAAATGAGTCTACTACCCTTGAACTTCCATAACCGGTAATTCGACAGTTTATACAATACTGCAGTAATAATACATTTTCTAGTAAAAGATTAGTGCAGTTTTATGATGATGCATAACCATGTTTTAAAAGTGACCAAATCCCCTAGCCAGTTTCTGTCAAGACAGCCTGCTATGAAGATGTTTTAAAATATTAACAGAAAGTGGAAATGGTGTTTTACAAAGCATGAAAGCGGATAAATAAATATTGACATACTTAACAGATGATTATGTTAAATATAGGTTCCCATTTAGGTTTCCCAGCAAATGCTATTGTATATCAGTATTTCCCTACCCGGTCCTCAGCGACTCCCAGACGGTCCACATTTTTGCTCCCTGCCAGACTGTCCACCTTATTGCCTGGAGGGAGCAAAAACATGGACTGTCTAGGGTTCCCCAAGGACTAGGTTGGGAGACACTGCTGTGTAGGATCTAACTGAGAGTGTGTTTCTTGTCCCCCAATCCTTCAGTTTATTGAGGACTTTCATTCTGTACTCGGGTACACAGGCTGGGCTCGGAACTGCTCACTGACAATAATCGCTGCCCTACAGGAGATGTGCATTTGTCACTGTTGATGCTGTTAATCACTTTCTGATTGTTCCTCGGATGTTGTTATAAATGCAATTATGTGCCATGACAGATTGTTGAAATGTTTTTCTTTTCCTGCACTGTGTGCTGAATCTCCTTTTCCCAGGAAGTAATCTCCTTATTGCACTTATTTTAGACTATAGAACGTAGTGAAGTATGGGGTTATTCTTTATGAATGAATCTGCTTGGGTGTGTTTGTTGTTTCTTGGGCCCCACTCAAAAGGTACCCACCCCCCCCCCCCCCCCCGCCAAGTGTAGTGACTGACTGTGACCAACAGGGAGGCCCCAAACCTCGTGGACCACAAGCAAATGTATGGTCTGATTGATGTTAAGCATGACTGCTGTGTATTTGTAATGTATACTATTGTATGTGTGCTTCTTCCTCCCATGAGTTGCTTTCTGTTGGATCTCAGTGTTGGCTTTGCCCTTTCTCCGCACCAGACAGTGACATTCTCCCCTCCTCTCTCTGTCTCTCACTCTCTCTCTCTCACTTTCTCAGCATGTTTCCGAGCTGCTGGCCGTGGTGCGTTTGCCTTTCATTCACCCCAGTTACCTCCTGAACGTCGTGGATAACGAGGACCTGATAAAATCCTCGGAAGCGTGCCGCGACCTGGTCAACGAGGCCAAGCGCTATCACATGCTGCCCCACGCGCGCCAGGAGATGCAGACGCCCAGGACTCGGCCGCGCCTCTCCGCAGGTATGACCCTTCCCTTCCAGCCTGTAACCCAGCAACAGCAGTGTTTATATATTCAGTAGCTACTTCGGCTTTATTTCGCCTCCCCATTCCGCGTCTTCTGCTTATTGATTTGAATCCTTCAGCCAAATGTCAGTGTATACATAATAAGGTCTCGCCGCCACGACAAACAAACTCCTTAGCCACCCGTCGTTTTGTAATAAGTCTGCATCGTAGCCAGGTAACTGTAAACCGAGGTGGCAAATGCTATTTTGAGACGTACGTGACCTCGACAGCTTCCTGTGAAATCTCTTATTGTTGACTATAGCGACAACCGTATCACAAACAAAGGTGTCATTTTTCAAAAGGTGGTCGTGTCATGAAATTTTTATTTAGCATCCGCGGTGACTCCAGTACAGAGTGGCGTACCCAACCTGTGTTCTGTGGTAACTAGGTAACCTTGGTGTAATTGTTGGAAATGAGATTCGCTTAATATACTTAATGAACAGCAACCAGGTGTTTCAAATAAATGTAAAAACAAGCCATTATCCCCCCCCCCCCCCTCATAAGAAGTTCAAGGCATGAACGCTTTACATAACTAATTCACAAGATGCGAAAGAATATTTACTCAGATGATCTCTGGGGTCAGCTATGCAGCTTCAGTCTGGGAGGATTTTAATTGGGGTGGTTCATTCACAGTAAAGGAGATGACAGATGATGCTAACCGCCACTGCACCCCCTTGACCCAAATCATCCCCAATTAATCCGAACAGTGAAAATCAGGTTCCGAGACCTGCAGGATGTGACTGCTCATGTCAGAGTATCTGCATTCCCCTGAGGTCCAGAGCCCTTAAAAAAACAAACAAAAAAAAAACACAAAAATAAAGTTTTAGATTTGGAATTTTAAAGTTGAACATTTCTGTAATTTTCCCTAAGATGAAATTTGCAGGGACTTTGAACTGAACAGCAGCACAGAAAAAATGATAAATATATATATCTCATTATAGCTAAATGAGTGAGTTCAACGTACAGCATACACACGCATCTGTTTGGGGACCGCTCATTCATTTCTATGGGAATTTTTGAATTTTGAATTTTTGAAATGAATTTTTCTATGGGAAAAATGCTAATGATGACAACCTTAACCCCTTCCCAGCCCTAACCATAACCATAAGTAACCAAACAAAATACAAGTTTTTGCATTTTTAGTTTTTTCATTGCAGTCATGGATTTTTATAAAATAGTTTTTCCTCAAGGAAAAAAAAAACGTGTATTCATGACATAGTGGGGACATTTGGTTCCAACAAGGTAAGGAATATCAGGACCACACACACAGTTCAATAAGTCAGCCAAATACATCTACATATTTCTTTTAATACCTATGGTAGTAATGTGTAAATTCAATTTCCTGACTTCACAACAGAATTCTTCATATAGTCATAACCACATTGCCTCATTTGAAGGATATTACAGCTATCAGGATGAATACGTTAACCAACAATTTAGGTTTTATGATTCCAATTTACAAATTACCCGCTGAGCTGATGGCTAGCCATGATATTAGCGCATGCAGCTCGACATTTGTTTCCTTGAAGACGATATTAAAATAAAGTAGTAACTTGCCTGCTGCATATTGCTTTCTTTCTAATCAAGATGTTTCCATTACACAAATGTTCTTTTTAAACTAAGTTTGATGCAGTCGACAGTTTACTAAGGAAGTTTTGTGAGTCAAAGGAGCAACATATACTGTCGGTTTAGCTATAATGCTGCGATTGCAGGTTTAGAAGTAGCTATAACGTTTTGATTGCAAAAGGAGTCGGGGGGAGGGAATAGATGTTGTGTAAAATGCATAATTTATCTCTTGACTTTAAGGGTTTTTCTGTGGATGATGCTCAAGGGTTTTCTGTTAAATGCATTAATAATAAAAATTTCTTGTATTTTTTTCCTGCATTTTGAAAAAAATAGCGTTTGTGCGTCTGCTGGAAAGTAAGATATTTTAGCTTTGTTGGATTGTTTTTCTTTTTTCGTTTTGAGTTTTGCATTGACCATCTGGAGCGCAGTCTGGTGACTGTCAGGGTCATAACCTTACAGTTTGAGATGTGCGGTGAGGTGTGCTGTAGCCCGAAGCTGGATTTAGAGGAGATTTTTTTTTTGTGCTGTTTGCCCTCAAACTTAAAATGTGGGCAGGAGATATAGTTAGGCTTTTTGTTTTTTTCTTTGGAGACAAGCACGCAGCAGCCGTCTCATTCGGGTGGATAAATCTCTCAAGCAAAGAGGTGTCATCTAAAAAAAATAAATAAGAAAAAACACAAATTCTGGAACAAGGTCAGCCTGAAAAGATATGGTGGGTTCAAAAGCACAAACTGTAGGACAAAGGGTATTTTCTGCCTGCCTATTGTCCCCTGTGGTGCTGGAAAGCCAAGCCTAGCAGGACGTCACGACTTGTCCCAGACGTTCCTCTCCTAATGATGCAGCGGTGAATAGTCAAAGCTCTGTCATACCTGGCGGTCCTCTGTGCACAGGGGTACCTCTCACCCTCAGCTGAAATGCATGGCTAAACATCATTCATTACCGCTAAGTCTGTCTACTCGCTTACTCCTCATACCTGTGTCTCCTGCTGGCTAAATTGAGCATATGGCTTAAAGATCACAGTTTTAACATTTGCGCGCTGATAATTCTGTAAATTACAACAGCGATATAGTCAGGTCCTCGGGGTACAAGTTATGAGAATTTAGCTTACGCTGTGCAAATGTTAAACTGCCAAAAAATAAATAAATTCTACTTATCGACAGAAATACATAAAAGGTATCCTTCCTTGAATATAAAACAAAGAAAGCTACTTTATTTGCATGTTTTTTTGGAAAAAAAAAAAAAAACTTTTGTTCTTTCTCCACATCATGTCTAAAATGGTGGCTGTGCTTTAAAGTCCCCTCTAAAGAGCTGCATTCCCAGATGTCTTCTCAGGAAGCTTAACAGATGCCCATGAGGTAGCTGGTTATGATGGAGCACCTGCCCGCAGTGAAGTGCAATTTTGCTTGCATATTGAAAACTTGGAAGAACTTCTCTCTCCAAAAAATCTGGGCCAAAAAAAAGTCACTCACTGGTCACAATTTAAATGTATATGTGGGCTCACGTTTGCGTGATGGGCTGACACACTTCACCACGGTAACTCTGAGATGATTTTTGCAAGACAAAAAAATTCTAAGTTGACAAAATATGTCTATACTGTTGATCTATGAATTATGTATATCACATGGTAGCAGCCAACAATGAAAATCTCTATATACTGTAGATGCATATTTTTTGCCAAATGTTTTTTAGGCATATTTAAACATTTCAGCATGTTTACATGTTTACCTGGATTCAAAGAACATTCTGAGGGATAGCTAACTTGGATTTAGGAGAGGTTAGATCTTGTTTAATGAATTTACCTGTGTTCTTTGAGGAAGCTACAAGAGAAATTGATCACAAAAAGGCCTACGATGTGATCTACTTAGATTTCCAGAAGGCCTTTGATGTTGTCCCCCACAAACGGCTCTTGCTTAAGCTCAGAGCTGCAGGGATTTTAGGAACTGTAGCAGCTTGGATCGAAAATTGGTTAACAGACAGGAAGCAGTGAGTAGTTATTAGAGGCACAATGTCACAGTGGGCCTGCGTTCATAGTGGGGTACCGCAGGGTTCAATTTTAGGACCACTATTGTTCCTAATTTACATGAATGATATTGACACCAATACATACAGTAAACTGGTTACATTTGCAGACGACACCAAGGTGGGTGGTGTAGCAGATACTAAACTAGTAGTACAGAGGCTACAGCGGGATCTTGATCTAATTAACAACTGGGCTGATACCTGACAGATGAAATTTAACATAGATAAATGTATTTTTGCAGGGAGCAAGAATATAAACTATTTACAAATATTTTATGGGTTCCACTGAAATAAAGGTAGCTGATTATTAGACCTCTGAGTGTATGTTGATGCTTCCATGTCTCACTCACGACATTGTGGAGAAGTAATTAAAAAAGGCCAATAGGATGTTAGGTTACATCTCTAGGTGACTGGAGTTTTAGTCAAGGGACGTGATTCTACGTTTATATAATTCCTTGGTAAGACCCCACCTAGAATGTTGTGTGCAAGTTTGGTCACCATACCTTAAGAAGGACATTGCTGCTTTGGAAAAGGTGCAACATAGGGCTATGAAAATGATTCCTGGTCTTAGAGGAATGTCTTATGAGGAGAGGTTAGCTGAGCTGAATCTGTTCAGCCTCGAGCAAAGGAGACTAAGGGGGGACATGATCCAGGTATATAAGATTCTAACAGGTCTAGATGTTGTTCAGCCAAATGGCTACTTCAGTGTCAATTTAAACACTAGAACTTGTGGCCATAGGTGGAAATTAGCGGGAGAACATTTTAAACTGAATATGAGAAAACACTTCTTTACACAGCATGTAGTTAGAGTATGGAATAGTCTTCCAGTTCGAGTACTGCAGGCTAAAACCCTGGGTTCCTTTTAAATCAGAGCTAGATAAGATTTTAACAACTCTGAGCTATTAGTTAAGTTCTCGAATGAGCTTTATGGGCCGAATGGCCTCCTCTCGTTTTGTAAATTTCTTATGTTCTTACACACCACTTAAGCAGCATCATGAACCACGCAGATAGATGTACATGTATTTGTCCTACGCTGATGTTAATAATGTCAGAAATAAATATTGATCACATTCCTAGCAGATCAATTGAGACTATTGGAATCATTAAAGCAACACATTTTAAGAATGTCATAAAAATAATTTCAATATACTGTATGAGTGCTGTAACAAACAAAAGCATTTTTTGTTGCCTATATGATTTGGTATGGGAGGCTTTTTCAGAGCCAACAAGCAATATTTGAAACTTGAGATCTTTGAACACTTCGAAAGAGACAGGTTTTTATTTCTTGATGGAAAGACAGTCCTCTGCTCTGAAAGCAAGTATAACTGTATGGATGAATATGGGGACAAGTGTGTTTGTTCCCTTAAGAATAATAAAAAAAAAAATCAGCTCTGTATAATTCTCTTGCTCATACGTATTACCATAACTGATATGCAAGTCTGCTTAAGTATGAAAAATCATTCATAATGCGAATTCATGCTGATTTTAATTCGCATACAAGAGCAAGATATATAGTGAAATAAGAACTGAATAGAGTCTAGATGACTTAACCGATACCGTTTTGAGTAGGTACTTTAAATTAGATATGAAAGTGACTCTTGAGAGAATTGATTTAGGAGACTTGCTGCTCTCCAATCCGTGGTTCATTATTTGTTTTGTGTTTGTTTTTTTTTTATGTAGCTGATAGAATAGCGCTCAGACATGGTGGCTCACTTTGCTTGTGACCTCCAAGGTGTCACCTCGTCGTAATCATACGGGTCACTTCTCAGATCCGGGCTTTTCCTGACCAGAGACCCCAGACGTGTAATATGGCTGGGAGTCTAATTACTGAATTCCATCATAACCCTCACAGCCTCAAGCTCAGGTGTTATCTAGGAGTGATAAGTCTCCCTTTCTAGCTGGTATTTTGTCAACAGTGTACGAGGGGAGATTAGTACCAGTGTTTGCCATTGTAAGGCTAGTGTTAGGGTTTTTTTTTTTTTTTTTTTTGTAACTCCACTGGTGGAATTAAATAGGATCCCATAATAGAAGTGTCAGGGAGTAAGTGGGACGTGAATGGCAGTTCATGCCCTTGAGTTACGGATACACTCCAGTGATACTGCGCTCTGCGGGGGGAACATGGCCTACAGTCAGGTCTGCAGCCTCTAGCAGCTCACCATAACTCAGTTTGTCTTCTCAGCTCAGCCACTTAGGGGGGTGCGGCTGCATGGTGTGTGTTTGGAGGGGGGGTCCTTTTTTTATATTATTTTTTGTAATTAATTGCTTTCTGAGTGAAACCACAGCTCAGTGCATAGCACTGTGGCCTCACAGAAAATCTGATTCCAGCACCTGGTTGCATGTTTGCGTGTGTGCGTGCGTGTGCATGTGCGTGTGCGTGTGCGTGCCTGTTTGTATAATCTGTGACTACAACCAAAAAATTTAAAATGTCAAAAGTTATGTAAGATATTTTATTTCGTTACGGTCAATGCTGTCATTATTGGGAATAGGGTTTTTCCCATAGAGATGAGTGGACGGTCCCCACAAAGATATGAATACGTGTGTGTGTGTTTGCATGTGTGCGTGGATGGGTGCTCATGTTCAGTATCAGTATGTGACCATTGTCTTGTCTTTACTGCATGTATGTGTATGTATGACAGCTTCTGACAACCACAGACAAATTCCCCGTAAGTATGAACATACTAGGCCGAATAAACCTGATTCTGTTCCTCCTGGGGTCACATCCTCCCCCGGCCCAAAAACACATCCTTAAGGCAATTGCTGCGTCTGAATCGCCCATATTACGTGATGATGTATGTGTGCAGTCAGTGATGGGTCTGGCTGGCGTTGCGTCCAGGGTGTCCTCTGACTTGTGACCCGTGTGTTTTCCCATGACGCTGCACCGGATAACTAGTTATGGAAGATTGATGCATAGATGGGTGCCTTCGCTGAATAGGCTACGTGAGCAGACTGGGAATCAGCAGAGGGCCAGTGTCTCCGCTGGGTCAACTAGGCCAGGTTAAGTCCCAAATGTAGGTGTCACTTGTAACACTTCAGTTTGTCCCCATGATTCAAGTTTTGTTTCTTCATTGTAAAACTTCACTTACAGCCCAATTTGTTAGGCTTTGGGGAAAAGGCATTATTGCCTTTTTAGGCTTTGGAATAGATTGTTTCCTGGAATGCTTTGTTTTGTGTATCGCTGCTGTAATTATTTCTTTATTACACCTTGTAAATCCGTGGGAAAATTCCTCTTGGGCATTTCTGGGAAATTCAACGGTGCTGTTTTACGTTACCTGCCTGACCGAAAAACAGCAAACTAGAGGTGAGAGTGAGAGAACGCATGCAGCCGACGGATCGTTCAGGGGAGAGACGGACACACAATGGACTCCTGTGATTGGTAGAAGCTGATAACAGATACCTCTAAATTTCCTCTGGTTGGTCCCTGACTTCAGTGAGTTGCAGGCTCGGAGTTGGTGCACTTGTGGGCAGTGTGTGGCTCTCTGGGTTAGGTCACTGTGCCTGTGAACAGAAGTGTGTTGGTTCGGATCCTGGGGCTGAGAGAGTAATGCTGCCGAACATGTATCTGTGTTACGTGGAATGCCAGGCTGGATAAGTGAAAAGACACAGGATGAATAAAGTACCACTATTCTATTCTATGAATTTGCCGTTTCTCATGCACTCAATGGCTGCCATGCCATCATCTGCTTTGAGTCAAATAATGCAAGTTTACCAAAAAACATGTAAATCCTGTTCAGCTGTGGAAATGTTAGGAAACGGCAGCCGAGCTCTGAGCTTTGTGAGCTTGGTATCAACCGGAGAATCAAAAGTAATAGTTTCTGAAGCACAGGAACTCAGGCTTGTGATGCTCTCAATATCCCCCTTACTAAACAAGTCAAATGCATTTCTTGCGCTTTAAGAAAAAAAATACTCTGTATAAACAGGCCAACCCGGTGAAATCCTGCAGAAAGGGTCCTTCCACCTGCTTAGGTGTGTGGGTCTGCATAGATCACATTTGCGGACTAAAATGTCCCCAAAGTGTGGTAAAACCTGAAACTTCCTTACTTTTGGGGACATTTTTAGGTAGCTGTTTGGATAACCTCAATTATATAAAAATCTGTGAATGCGATCAAGAAAGTAAAAATGTCAAAAGTCTTGTATTTTGTTTAGTAACTTATGGTTAAGGTTAGGGCTGCGGGGGGGTTAAGGGTGAATGGAAGGTCCCCATTTAGATAGGTCTGTATATGCCTGTAGGGGAGGGGATTTTCCCTGTTTGTGCTGGTTTCCTCTGAGCACTTCATTTTCCTTCTACAGTCAAAGACCGTGCAGCTAAGCTAATTTGTGTCTGTATATGGTGCATGTGAATGGACTGGTACGCCTTCCAAGGTGTGTCCCAGCCTGAGATCCAGCCAGCAGCCTCCCCTCCACTCGAGCCTGACTAGGATAAGTGTTTGGAAGATGGATAGATGGATTTTATTAGCAATCTGCTCGGTGTACAACCAATGTTCCAGATGATTTATTTTTTAAGGAAAAACAGACCAAACTAAATGGAATCACATTTTATTTATAGACTACATGCACTCTGTATTTAGATGCTGCAGGAGAACAGATGGCGGAGACTTGACTGCCGTAACTCCAAAATTAAGTAATATTTTAATTTGTTGCATGTTGTTTTTTTTTTTTATGATATTTTATACTTCTGTCCACAAGGCTATAAAAATAAGATGTTTAAAGCCAAGTTAATAATTTCATGCTCAAAGCACCTCTTACTGCTTTGAAAAATTATGAGGACATATATCTCAAAGCAAATATTATACGGTATCATGCAGATTACAGCTTTTACGAACCCGCCACATTTTCACTGTCCCATAGCTTTGATCGTCGGCTACGTCTGTTCCATGTTCCACCTAAAACCTCGACCTCATAGCACATGTTAGCTCCTACTGCCCTAATATCTCTCTCCCTCCCTCCCCATCCCTAGGTGTGGCAGAAGTGATCGTATTGGTGGGCGGTCGGCAGGCCATTGGGATGAACCAGCGCTCCTTGACCGCCGTCACGTGCTTCAACCCCCAGAACAACAAGTGGTACCCCCTGGCGAGCTTGCCTTTCTACGACCGCGAGTTCTTCAGTGTGATTTCAGCGGGTGATAATATCTATCTGTCAGGTATGCCAGTCTGTACGCCTTGGCAGTGTCAGTTTCAGGTCTTTTGCCTCCTGCTGGGCTACCAGTTAGCTCACGTTATAGTGCATCTCAACCATGCGCTTTAGTTCTATGGATCAAATAGATTTTAATTTTCTCCATCCTATCTCCCTGTTTAAGGTTCTGATTTTGTATTCATTTTAGTTTTTATCTGTCTATATTGTTATGTATCGTTTATGCTGGTTTTTCTGTGTTTTTTGCAGTGTGCACACTTAGATTTTCTTGTAAATCTGATGTATCTCAATGGGCCTATTAATGAATAAATTGCATTTTAATATTAGCAGCGAAAATTAAATGTCCTAAAAAACGTCATGTACAGCTCCATGATTTAATTCCGGTCATTGTAACGTAAACTACTTTTGAAGTTACTGTTATTTAGTTGGAACTCGCAATTCGCCTCATTTTCTTCTCCCCTCCCACCACCATAGATGCATTAGCCATCACATTAGATGAGCCAGTTTTAATTCATGTGAAGTTGATCTCTGAAGGATTTGTGATGAACCTGAACCTGACAGTGACCTGACATTTTTGTTTTTATTTTTTAACGGGAAATAAGAATGTGTGTGTGTGTGTGTGTGTGTGTGTGGGGGGGGGGGGGTGGATTTCACAACTTATTAACATAGGGATCATCTCTCCGTGTAGGTGGCATGGAATCTGGAGTTCTGTTGTCAGATGTGTGGTGTTACATGTCGTTGCTGGATAATTGGAACCTGGTGTCCCGGATGACAGTCCCTCGATATAGACACAACAGTGTGGTGTATGATGGGAAACTCTACACCCTTGGAGGACTTGGGGTGGCAGGGAACCTGGATCATGTGGAAAGGTATAGTTAAGTCTGCTCATTCTTGCTCCCTTGAGTTTATATTCAAATAACGATAAAATCGACTTTATTGATCCCAGTTGGAAATCACTGTGCATACAGCAGAAAGGCATGTAGAGTACAGACAAACATGCATATACACTCTCAGAAAAAAGGATACCGTTTTGTACTAGCTTGATACTGGGGCTGTACTCTCAAGGGTCTGCCAATCGTACCCTTACCTGTAGCTAATTGTACATTTACAGTATGGTACAGAGATGGAGTATGAGGAATATTTTGTGCCATTGGGGGAGGAACATTAACGTTGTTTGTCCCTTGAGGAGTCCATACCTATACCTTAAAAGCCCCTGTGACACACAAAGGTACAGACTGGTACCCTTTTTCTGAGAGTAGAGTGCAAAATAAAGTGCAAAGACAATATACATGATGCAAGCAAGTCAACAAAGTGCAACCATTATATATTAATGAGTTTCTGCTGTGACTGAAACCCTCATCTGGATAGATGATTGCTGTTATCGGCACTGTTCTGTGTGCGGTATGTGTTGTTTTTCAGTACATTATGCCTGCTAATGTGATTATTTCTGATTGGTAGAGTGGTTGCCTTTATTGAATGATTGGCTGTGCGACATCGTGAAAGCCATAATGGTTGATTAGTGAGCTTAGTTGCATGAGTCATCAGCCTGCACAGATGTTTCTTGGTACCATGGAACCTACTCCCCATGCAAGAAATGTTAGCAGTATTGGAATGGAATGTGGCTCCTACAAGGCTTATATTGTACATTTGACTGCATTCGCGAGGGTCTAAAGTGTCTCAGATGATCACAGTTCAAACTTCATTTGAGAAGGGGTGGTGTTTGGAGTACTTAGATGACATGTGCTTAGTTGGTCCTCTTTGTTTTCGGTGTTTTTAAAAGACTAAGGAGAATCAGATCAGCCTATCAGGGCCTACAGAGGACTGAAGCTGGAGTGTTGCGACTGGTCCATCCCTTAGGTCAGAGAGGCAAGCCCCTATCTTTCATTGCTAAGAGCTTCTCTGTGTGACAACCGGGGTCGGGAACGTTGGATGGCATCTCCTCTCAGCGGGAGGGGAACTGCAGAAATTGAAGCCAACACTCTTGCGACATGGAGCCGATTATCCACACACCTGGGGCAAAAGCTGTCCAAGGTACAATGGGGGGGGCCTGGAAGTATTAAACCCTCCCCCCGCCAACCCCAACCTGGAGTTCTGTGCAGGCGCCGTTCCCTGACTCAATTTCAAAGGTCTCCGATATCGCAGGTCTTACCTGGCCGCCTCGAGCCCGTGTCCGCAACAGACGAGGCTTCAAGCGGAGCTGAAAGCTTGACCGCCTCTGATCGTGTCCTTGTCGGGAGCCTCGTTTCCTGCCCCGGGGCCAAACATGACAGATGGCACCGCTGGGACCTCTAGGAGGGAAGCGCGGTCCATCGACGTGTAAGTTGGACCACATTAAGCACGGTTGGCACCTTGCTGTCTGGCAGGGAGATCCGCTTCACTGCCGACCCACATCCCTTTCAGAATCTGTAACAGGGTGGAGAATGCGGGTTGCGGCTCAAGGAGAGCGACCGAGCCCAGCTTTAGCATAAATGTCATGTGCGACCGCCAGACTTGTACTCGGCACTGCCTCATTATGTAGGCGATGGTCCTGTGTTGCTTATTGCTTACATTTTATTGTCCACGCTAACACGGTTTTGCCTTCAGTGAGAAGGACTTAATCTCCCATGCTTTTCTGAAGGTCTGGGAGAACAGGGCTTTAACACTGAAAGTAATTAGGAGGATGTGATCAGTATGGCGCATGTATGAAGGCAGATGACATGTGCAAACGTTTTTCAGGTTGACTGTGGGTTGAAAGCATGAAGTAGCACTGTAGCGGTTTGGTGGCTTTTTTTGTGTTTTGTGTGTGTGTGCTTATTTTTGGAGATTTACCAATGAGCGCTTCGGGAGTTGGACTGATACGCGTATCCGCCTTCATCCTTTTGAGAGAATCGGGAATTGTTGGTGTTGGCCAGGAAGTGACTGGGCGCATTCCGTGATATCCATCTTTCGCTCGGTTACAGATTTGCCACGCAAAGGAACACTTGGAAAGCTTAGATGAGTAGATAGAGAGAGAGAGAGAGAGAGAGAGAGAGAGAACAATGTGGCAGAAATAAAAATATAAGCAGTGTTATGTCAGATAGATAAAGGAGTATTTAACAGCCATGATTCAGTTTCTATGCATTTTAATAGTCATCTGGTTTTACACATACTGTATGTAAAATTGCAATTGCACTAACAAAGCAAGATGTAAACAGAGGTCCAGTAATTAGGGCATGCATTAAAATGGACACATACTTAATTACTTAATTATATATGTAATACCGCACACAGCCTTGTGTGTATGTGTCTTTTTAACAGCCATTTTTAAATGAACAAACAGTTCTGTAATATAGGAATTTATAATTGGAACAGCTGGTGTTACACAAATGCAGATGGGAAGGAAGTATAGAAAATTTACTTTAACCCTGAATCTCATATTGATGAAATGCTACAGAGATGCGATAAACTGGGCTGGATATGCCGCACGTACCATTCTTTGTATTATACAAAGAGGACAATGCAAACAATGCATGCTTAGGTATGACTCTTCGTGGTAGACGTCGCAGCATTTTTTTAAATGAAATACTTCTGCGATGATACAGTATAAGGGTATCAGTGTATATCAGTAGCCTGTTTTTGTCCTTTGCTTTGAGTTACGGTGAGTCAGGCTTTCCTTAAGGTTGACTGTGCCTAATGTTGCATATCGAGAGGTTTCTTTGCCAAGCCCTGTCCTGCTTTATTGCTCAGCCTATTGACAGATCTCACAGTTCTAGCCTCTTACCTTAACTATTTTGAGGTACATTATCCACTTTCCAAATTAAGCTGTGTATTAGTTTCTTAAAGCCAGATTTTTGGCAGGCTTAGTAATTTCAATGAATGAAAATAATTTCCAAATACTGCTTGCATGGCAAATCATCGTTACCTTTATTGCGAAAGTCGCACGGTGATTAAAAGTTTCATTTGTTGTTCTTTTATAGATTTGATTACTGTTTTGAAATGTTGCATGCATGCTGGCCATAATCAATTTTTGTTCCAATAACCATAATGAAATCTTAAGAATCAGGTCACCTCTATTGACCATTAAGGCAATAATCAAATCGACCATTTCTCTAAATTATTCTTAGGCTTTCTTTTCCTATGGATTTTTCCATTATATAAATTGTTATTCTCATCATCGACAAATGTGGGATGAATCTCGTCTCCTTCTCTTCACCTGGCATTCCATACACATATGAAAATGATCTTTGATGTCTTTTCTTTCAGTCCATTTGCAAAGAAACCTCGTTCCCCTCCGTTTGCCGCGGATATTAATCTCTTGCTGTGCGCGGGCACCACATCGGGATAATCCAGTACTTCATGGGATTAGGGAACTTTAAAAACTTGACTGCCTGCTGGGCTTTCATCTGGCTGATTCCTGTTCCTGTTCCTTAGGACACCTGGAGATTTAAAATTAGGTCTCCTTTATTGCATCTTAGACTTTCCTGAAAGGCCTGCCTCTTCTCAGTCTACTATTTTCACTTTGCTTTTTATTTATTTATTTTTTTGTAATGACATTGTGTTGGATTTCTTATTAAGTTTATAAAAAAACAGCAGTCTTTGATCAATCTTTCATATTATTTGAAGAGATACAAGAAGTAGATTATTTTATTTTGTTGGTTACACTGCTGGATTGATGTAATTTATGACCAAACATCAAGTGCATATACAAGTTTTCCTGGTGTCCTCTAATGGAACGAAACATTGTTTTTTTTTTTTTTAGTAAATTGATCATATTGGTCCGCCTGGGTCACATGTGTGTGGAGTTTGCATGTTCTCCCCATGTCGTCGTGGGGTTTCCTCCGGGTACTCCGGTTTCCCCCCACAGTCCAAAAACATGCTGAGGCTAATTGGAGTTGCTAAATTGCCCGTAGGAATGCATGTGTGTGTGACTGGTGTGTGAGTGTGTCCTGAGATGGGCTGGCCCCCCATCCTGGGTTGTTCCCTGCCTCCGGAATAGGCTCTGGACCCCCCGCGACCCAGTAGGATAAGCAGTTTGGAAAATGAATGAATGAATGAATGAATGATGATCATATTGGTCATAAATTACAAAGTTCCAGTATAAGCCTTTCTAGTGAGTTCCCCAGTGGAATGAAACACTGGTTTATTTTGTACATTGATCAGTTTAATAAGTGAGTGAAGTTAATTATTGTTCAAAATTTTGTTAAGCAGAAAAAATACTGTAAATATTGATTGTTCTTATAAATTAATGAACAGGATTAAAGACAGACAACAAGTTTCTTATAATATTGGATGTTAGTGCATGGGATGAATATGAAAGAATGGTCAGTGATGTGGGTCTAAATAAACCTTTGGCATTAAAGGTGCAAATGTTGATACATAATTGAATAACTGCACAGGAACTCTTGTGGACAGAACTCTGTATTCTGCCTCTGTTGGGGATGTGTTTTCCATAGAATGTGGCGGAACTACTTTTAAAAAGTTGCAGTGAATGGGAAGCCATTGTGTTTGCTCATTCAGCTCTGAAGGAACTTTTGAAACTCAGCCTCCATGATTATCTTCAGCCAACATTCGCTCCCATTGTTTGTCCAATAACAGAGCAAACACAAACTGATTGCTCTGTCCCGCGGTCCAAAATTCTGTAGTTTCGTATTGGCTACAGATAGGGAATTGTCAAGTCGGAAAGCAATTTACTCCTGCTTAACAAAATATTTCTTATCTGTTTGTTTATAATTTAACTTGTGTATTTAAAGACGTTTCTGCCTCAGGAAACAGTTATGAGAAGCTAATTAGAAAATCCATTAGCATGCTGGAACATTGTACATTATAATTAAAACTTGCAGCAGGTCAGAGTGATCTTTATTCGATTCATTGTATTGTTGCTGTTGTGAAAATCCGGTATAAAGTGTCATCGGTAATACCACATATTCCTGAATCATAGTCACTGAAACACAGCATTTATAAACCTTGGGCAATGGGAAGGCAGCTTTCGTGTTGACAGTTCAGCCAGCCTCAACCATGCAAAGTCACAACAGCATTGGCAGGGAATTGCCACAATGAGCTCACGGTAGGTTACTGAGGTCTTGAATACCAGTTGTGTCATGGTACATTTCCCATGGGAAGTGCAGCGGTACTTTGAATTTAACCAGCTGAGTTCGCCCCGTGCCACTGTCGATGCTATACAGTACATGTGATGTTATCTGGTCTCTAAAACCAAGTAAAAAGATTAATAATCATTGAATATTTCTCATTCTTTCAAAATGTATTTTCCCTTTGAAACCATATGCAGCAACATCTCGTGCATAATTTGCAGAGGTGGAAAGTTCTGGTCCAAGAAAGTGCAAATCCAGACTAAGATTTTCTCTCAACAACCAGTTGACTACTCTGTGACTGTGACTTTATACTCAGTTGGTCGTTGGGACAAAATCTTGGTCTGGATTTCTGCTTTCTGGAGCTGGACTTTCCACCTCTGGCAATTTGTTAATGGATTGGATCAACATTGAGTAAAGATTCCAAATCGGTGGAACGCAAGAACCACTAGAACATATTTTTAAAGTTCACTGGCCGCAAGAGAGAACCTTGGCATCCTGCAACATTTCTGCTTCCAGATGTTCCCAGATGTTCTCCTCCCATGTATAATCTATGCCCCTTTCCACTGAAATCCATAAAGATCCATAAAAAAAAAAAAAAATAATGTTCCACCACCCGGTCGTTTTTTTTTCACGACCTGTTAGACGTCTAATGTCTGTAAATGAGATCGTGAGTTTCAGCATCGGTTTCATATTGTCAGCCTCAGCATGCCTTTTTAAGGCTAGTCTCATTGCCATCTGTACACGGGAGTCATGCTGGGAGATCAACATGTCTTGCTTCAGCCACGTGCGATGTGTTTTCACCGCCGCCCCGCAGGTGCCTGCCGTTGGCTCGCATGCACTATATGATCAAACGCATTTGGCTGGTACCATCATTTCCAATGAGTTTGTGCCATTTCCAGATGTCCACTAATGTTACTGTGATGGGTCAACAATTCAGAATGCATCTCTGGTTACATTTTAGATGCATCTAGTTCTCAACCGAAAATTAGTCCTATAATTGTGGAAAATGTCCCCTCGTTTCAAGTATTGTTTTGTATAGTTGTGCTATGAAATTGCTTTTTGAAAATGCAATGTGGCCCAAATATGAAACCACGTTAAATGTGAAGGTAAGTTGAACAATATATAGCAGTTTGCATGCACGCAGCATAGGTATACATATTGAACTTATTCGTGCTTGGCCTCAAAATTCAAATGAAGGCTAATGATAATGAGCAAGCAAAATGGTGATTAGTAAGTGGAGGTTTAAGCAGGAATGTATATATATATATATATATATATATATATATATATATATATATATATATATATATAGCAACTAACATACATGGAATTACAATGACATTAAGTGTAACAGTTCTGTAGCTAAACTTGTGTTAAAAGTGAGGTCAGTTAGCTAAGCATGTAAGTTTTATCAATTAACACAATGGATTCTGCGTGAGGGTTTGAACTACAGAATGTTGCAGGATACGTAACACTCTCAAAGGTAGATGTTTCACACAAATTCCAGAATCATGTAATTATTCGTTTAGCAGGCAATTAATTTATAATAAATGTGAATATCATATATTTAATTGCGCTATCATGTTGCTATTCCAGCTGATTGGCTTGCTTCGATTTGACTCATAAGGGGACTTGTATGTTGCGGCAAAATTGGGGTTTTCGGTCCACATTAGCGAATCCGCCTCATTCTCATTCCCTGTCCAATTTACCGTCACTCAGCAGGCAGCCAAAGCAGCCACTCTCGCAGTCCCTGTAGCCCTTCTGAATCTGGATTTAGAATCTGGGTCACACAGCCCTTAATCAAAGGCTCATCAGATATCATATTGCACAATCACTTCAGCTCCAAGCTGCAGGTATCTTCTGTTGGATACGGTAAGGAAGATTCATCTTTGGTGCAATTGTGTTAATCCTCTAAACAATCCACTCAGAGATTAGGTTCGGGTGTGTTGTGAATCTCGTTTAACTATGATGAATATTACCCCCCATATTACCTGTTTGTAATTCGAAAAGAAATGCACAGGTGAAAAAAAAAAATTAAAGCTATTGCATCCTTGTTTCATGAATATTTATATAAACATCGATGGTGGGGGGGGGGGTGTAACTCTTAGCAAACCTCTGAGCTAAACTTTTTGATTAGTAAGCAAAGCTTGATTTTTATTTCAGGTATGACACCATCACGAACCAATGGGAGACTGTTTCTCCGTTGCCCAAACCGGTCTACTCAGCAGCAGCTACGGTGTGTGGGGGCCGGATCTATGTGTTCGGTGGGGTGAACGAAGCTGGTCGGTCAGCAGGCGTCCTGCAGTCTTTCATACCTCAAACAAATACGTGGAGCTTCATAGAGTCACCAATGATCGGTAAGACCTTGGAATAAGATCTCACATTTTTAATCATAAAATCTCAGACCGTTTCAGTCATTTCTTAAATGTAATGCAACCATTTTTCATTTTGTTTAGCTAGTTTTTGGTATTGAGAAATTTGTTTTATCACCTTATTCCCTGATAGATCACACATTTCATACTGTATGCAATTTATGTCAGATCTGTTACTGTGGCAATTACCATTGCTTTAAAATGGGATACATTTCAGGGGCCTTAGTCGAGGAATTGGCCTTTTGATCTTCTACCACTACTGGAGCCGCTGGCCTTAGTAAAATATTCATGTTTGGGAAGCGGATCACTTAAGAACTTCCACTTTATAAAATCAGACATCAACTTATGTTGCGTGCCCTCGCGTAACTGGGTAATTAAGGCATTTGGAATTAGTTCACTGACTTACCATTTCGAAAACATAATACAGAATTCATAATTTTAAGTGCGTGTGGATTATGTTTATATTACATTGTGGTGACCAAATGTTATGACAGCCTTTGACATTGTGGGGACCATTTCTCAGGTCCCCACAAAGATCGTGACAGCGATCAAAAACTAAAAGTGCCAAAAGTCTCAAATTTTATTCGGTTACTTTATGTTAAGGTTAGGGTGGGGTAGGGGTTAAGGGCGTTATGTTGGGATTAAGATTTTGTGGATGGTCCAGGAAGATATGAATGCAACCATGTGCGTGCGTGTGTACGTGTGTGATGGCTACTGTAAATGTATGTGTAGGACGGGGGGCATGGGTGTGCTTAGCATCTACTCAGAATGTTTCTACTTTTTTGCCCAAGCGTTTAATTTATTTGCACCTTTCCACCTTTGTTTTACATTTGTTGGTATATTTGATGGTATAGCCTACCACACACCTAGCGTAAATAATAAACCAGTAACATAGTTATTATGCAGTATAACTCCTTGTGCTATACTTTTACATAACTGCAGTGCAGGTGGTATGCCCACAGACACAAGGGTAATGCGTAGTGCTGTGGCGTCACTAAGCAGTAGGTATTTCACAGCTCTTTTATAATCTTATGGGACCAGCGTCGCATCTGGTCTGTTGAAGAAATGTTGTTTTACGGTACATAACTATATCTGTAATCGGTTTGCTGATGAAAATAGCGTTTTGCATTTGTTGATTTTTTTTCTCTGTTTTTTTTTTTGTGTAAACGAAAATCCTCTTTGGATATTTTCCGGTTAGTGAAAGCAAAAGCAAAGTGGCGTAAAGTGAATGGTGATAAAGTTTGGGATACATGCATGTGCAAATGAACAGTAATGCAATAAAAAATAACCGATATTTGTAACACGTCTTGTTGGCTGGCTAGAAGATCACTGTTTCGGTTTCCAAACCTTTCCTCGGGGGCGCCTCACCCATTCTCTGTTAATTAATTAAATAATTTGACTAGATATTGATTAGACAAACATGGCATACTTGTGGTCCAGTCATTAATGCATGGGTATATTAAATGGTTACTGTAAATACTGGGGTAACTTGAGGAGAGGTTTTGAAACGAACAAGTTAGCACACCTTTACAGACGTAAATTACACTAACATAAAGATAATTTAAACAAAATTGTCTTTGGTAGCCTCAATCTTTTGTACAGTGCTGTGTATGATTTGCAATCCATAAGGGCAGTGTGACTCAGTAAGCATCTGGACCACATCTTCATTACTTTTTGATTATTTTTATAGCATTAGTGATTATGACAACAAGCCCTGTGTACCTATTATCCTCAGAGATTCTGTGTTTACCTCAGGACTTCAAATTAGATAAACACCATGGTGAGGATGATAAAGGCCTGTATGATAGGGACTGGGAAGGATGGAGAAGTTGGAGGCCTGGTGGAGTGAAATGCTTTTCCTTTAGACCCTAAGAATGACCTCTCACTTGTGTTTTGAATGGATTCCTGGATGCTTCTAGATCAGCGATTGGAACGGAATTGAATCCGGATGGTGCGATAGATTTTCGCACCCAACCATTCGCCATGGCAAAATAGAAAATTGTGTATTTGCATCTTTGACACCTCTGTAATTAGATGAAGAAGGTCAGTGTTTTTGACTAAGTAAAAGATCCATGTCGTCTACGTTCTTCGTGTTTCTGCTGTATTTCAGTTCAGTATCCTGCTGCTGTCGGCTGTTTTCCATGCCCTTTGTCATCACTTTCGTTCGGTTGGGTTTCCCCAGTGACCCTCTTTTCTTTTCCTCCACGTTCGTATAGTCAGTCGTACATGTTGCTTTGCTATAAACGAGCTGTCATCATAGACTAGGGGTGAAAGCAGCGCAGGATGAAGGGGATGCTGGTCTTTATAGGGAAGTATGAAAACAATCCGACGCACACGTTCCATGCCAGCGAGATGGCGTGAGCGATGAAAGCTGATTTCGCGGCACGACCTGCGAATAATTTGCTTCACAGTCTGCAGGCGACCCGCGGTAAACAAACCCCCTTTAATGTCCATTTGCACCAAATTCCGGCTGCTCTTCCTTTGCGCCTTTAACCGCAGGGACACCTGAAGAAAGAGTTTAATTTTAATTCACCGTCATCTTCCTTATCAAAATGAATAAACGAATGATTTCCAGATATTCAGCCACTCTTGGAAACTGTATTTGCCATTCTTTATAGTGAATCACTATACAGTAAGTGCTGACAAACTACAAGATGATTGGTGTCTATAAAATGGATCAGTTGAAGTAAAGTGCTTATTGGTCTTTCTGTTGATTCCTGCCTGCAGCTTGTGCGCACCTGCTCAGGTCGGCAGACTGACGCTCCGCAATCTAAGTGAGGGTGGGGGGTCTGGCAAAATATATGCTGAGAACGTTCCTGGAGACCTCCTGTTTGTTCTTCATCAAGCTCCCTCAGGGAAGGGAGGGGCCTCTCCCTGATACTGGTCCCAGTGCGGGTGCTGGAGAGAAGGGTACAATGCATCAAAGATCAGAGACAGAGGAGTTTGTGAAGTGTAGTGGCGGAGATTAAAGCCAGATGCAGGAAATTAGATCAAGCAAAAGATCCATGTTCTTCTCCCGGGGCAGGTTGGAAATTACATAGTAAATTTTTTCATATTTGAACCAGGGATTTGAACGGTGGGGGAGCAGATTGATTATGAGTTTATATTCTTGATAAAGTTCTTGCTTAATAGATGGCTACTGTCTTGTTGTACTAACACACAATTAACTGTTGCTTGTGAGGATCATTTTATAAGAAAACAACTCTCCATTAGTACATTAACAAAAGATTGTTATGCATCATTGTTTTACGCTAGATGCAGCCAAAATCATCATGAAATGTTTGCTTATTCCTTTACTTTGAGTAACAGTGCAGACAGACTGGGACTTGAAGGTCCCGCAAGCCCTTCTTTTGTGTCTCTCCTTTTTGTTCCTACAATAACGACACTCTTTTTGCCACTAGGCTCTGTGTCATGTGGTTTATTACCTCATTACTGTCCTTTGATGGGCAGACATCTGCTCCTGAGCGTCCCATGCCTTACGCCATGTGATGTTTAGGATGAGGCTCACTGTGATCCTGTATTCCAATGTTACCCAACCCGGTCCTCTGGGACCCACACAAAGACCACGTTTTTGGTGGAGCTTGGAGGGAGCAAAAATGCGGACCGGCTGTGGGTTCCTGAGGACCGGACTGGGAAACCCTGCTGGGATGACCTTGTTTTCCCATTGCACCATTCTGTAAGTTCTGTAAGGCTTCAATTGGAGCATGCAGATCTCCGGTCTTTTGCTCTTGTCTTCTCTGTTGGCCCAGTAGCTAGGAAGCTGCTGTCTATCAAATATTCGGCAAAAAAACAAGCCATTTTTTGTGTACTGAGTGGTATGAGTCTGGAACTTTTGTAAAATTCACTTAAAAATAAAAGCAATTCTAACTGTTTAGTTTTGGGCTAAGCTGTCGGCAGTTTAGCGATGCAGTAATATTGTCTGACTGAAGCCCCAAATGAATCTGAACGAGCCCCAAACGATTAGTTTGGCTCCAATATTTTAACAAGCAGGCTCTCAGTTTGAGAACTCTTGGATAGATTAGGTCTCTGGACTTAGACCTAGATGTCTTAAAATCCCAGCCACACTCATCTTGCCTGATATGAAATTGGGTTCTGGTCCAGGATCTGCCAAGGTTCTTTGGCTCTGCTGTGGAATTTGGAACTAACCCGCTATAACAATAATAATATTTAAAGTGCTGTTATTACAAAGTGTGAAATTAAGTGCAACTTTATTTCATAGTTTCTGCAGGAATGATACTGTTGCACCTTGCATTTCCTCCTAGCTATATAGATATACTTTTTTAGGAATAAATGCTGAAAATAAAATTGTCATCAGAGCAAGAAATGTCAGCACATATGGAAACCAGAGGCGTAAAAAAAATATGTGACAGTGGTGTTATGTACAATGTATTTTATGTGAAGTAGTATTAAGTTAAATGGTACTTCAAGTTCAGTTTCAATCTCTCCTGGTTTGTAAATTTAAGCGTCGACAAAGTAAAGAAATGAGGGAGATGCAGTATTTATGGATACTATGAAGGACTACAGTGATTTTTAATTTTTTTTTTGTCATGCAAGTATAAATTATTGATGACCTGCCCCACTGCCCCACCCCCCTTTTGGGTAAATGTAGAAGAATCACTTGGGTGCTTAATGTCCTTGCTTTGAACCGCTGTTTTCCCTGAGGAACATACAGATATCTCAATGACCGATGGTGATTTCTGACTTCTAGTGTTTTTTGTATTTTTTTTTTTTGCCCTTGTTCATAGCTTCGGGGTGCAGCTCAGATGTGATGGAACCAAGCTGTCAGGCAGGGATAATTGTATTTTAAGGAAAAGCGAGGTCCGTCAGTGGAGTTCCATGGAGCAACATCGTAAGCTGCTCCTGAGACGTGTGTAATACTGAGGGGGGTCCAAACCTCATTCTTAAATCTAGGACATACAACCTCAAGGCAGATTAACAGTTGCAATCACCTACAGTACAGGTATCTTTCATCCATCCATCCATCATCATTCATTCACTTATTCAGTACTGGATTATGTTGAGCCTGAAGTCTCTCCCACAATACACAGCGAACGTTCCTGTATACACTGAATATCTTACCTAGTACGAATAAACAAATGCAAGAAACAACTGCGTACAGTTATACAAATAATATTTTTGCTTTTATACTAATAACATAATAATAATAATAATAACATAATAATAATAATAAATTGTGACACCAGCAGTAATTTATTATTTTTAATCCAGTCCCCTGTGTGTACCTGATTACTCAGACGAGGGATAAAACATTGCATCAAAACACTATTTAAATCTTAATTGCATAATTTCATTTTGCACCCTGTAGATGGGACGGGATAATATTTTCGTAGATGAAGTATTATGCCTACACAAGATGCAGTAATGTGTTATTTAGACAAAATTAAAGCCAGTCCGCAATGTGATGATTTTTCTTTTTTACACATAAATTATAACTATTCTAATCCAATTGAAAATCAGATATCTGTAAATGTTACCCCCACACCCCACCCACACACACCCAGAGTAAACACCATACAGCTGCATTAAATTCACTTTGTCATCTTAAAACTTTATGTTTTAAACAGTCAGTTGCTTAGTTCTTATCGGTTTGAATAATCAAGTAGCTTTATGTCATTCAAGATTACTGTTCACTGAGCAAATATCCCGACATTCAAAAATTCTCCTTAGAAGAACTGTGTTTGTGCTTATCTTTGTAACATGTGTTTTGGACTGTGGCATAATCACTTTAATGACAAATTCCTCTACAGAAAAAGAGCGCGTCTCTAAGTCCTCCGTGGAAAAAGTCGACATTCTGCCGAAACCTCTTTCTCCATGTCTGCTTTGAACAGATAACAAGTTTGCCCCCGCTGTCACGCTGAACGGCTTCATCTTCATTCTGGGCGGAGCCTATGCAAGAGCAACCACGATCTATGACCCAGAAAAGGGCAACATCAAAGCAGGGCCCAGTATGAACCATTCAAGGCAGTTCTGCAGGTAAGGGGCTATTTTCCGAGTGATCAGTTATGGCTGTTAGCCGCAGGAGATGCCGGTTTTGCAGGCATGTGGCTTGACGACTCCAGGAGGTTATTTTTACTCCATTATACTGTAGGAGGCGCCAGACTACGTTTTCAAACCCTCACCCTCACCGTGGATGTCAGTGTCAAATATGGCAGGTGTTCTGGTTTGCCGTAGCTTTGATCCGAGGTTATGAAAGCATGACTCGCTGAAGTGGAATTTCACAAGTGCTAAGTGCTAAGAATCAACATACGTTCATCCTTTCCCCCCACAGTCTGCCCAAGATCCCGTTTAAGCTCTTCAAAATATCACACATTTTGGGCGTTTTTTTTGTTTTATATATATTTTTTTACCTTGACTTTTTCATTGAATTTTCTCCTGATGTGGCTCTAGCGTGGAATAAGGAATGTAGACTGTACTGTTCTAACACAACTAGGAAATATCCTTGTATTTAACTAATGAAACCCATTGCATACATACATTATGTATCTTTTTAAAATATATCTATAGGCTAATCATTACTGTATATAAAAATAATTGCATTGCATATGGTATATTAAGATTGACACATTCAACATTCAGCTTTTGCAATGGGAACAAGTTTCTACCAGAGTTTTCTGTAGACTGATACAGATATAATCCATCTGACATACATAATTGATTTCTGCGCTTATTCTGGAACTTTAAGCAACTTCCTTTTATAAACAAAGACTTTTTTTACAGCTAATAGACAAAAACTATATATCTACAATCTAGGAGTCTATGAGCTCATAAGTAAAGATACATTTTCTTCAATTATGCATTAGCCACTACCTCCCATTGTGGAAGACAGTACTAGAAAAGCACAGCTGAGAAAGTAATTATTTAATTCTCTAGCAAGTCCTTACTGATTGGCTGTTGCTGGGATGGAGGTGTCACATTGCATTAACTGTCATTGGCAGATTCAGGTCCTAAGGCATCCTGCTGATCATTTCATTCTAGCACTGACAAGAATTCTAACTCTGCTATTCTTGAATATCTGATGTTTGTTTTGCAATGGCAAGAACTCCCCAAAGCGCACATTTCTTATGAAAGTAATTCCCATTCGGTCCCCAGTTAATACTTGAAGTTTGAGAACACCGGCTTCCTCCTTTTTTTTCCCCTTTTGCTTTGGATCAAGTGAGTTTATGATCTGAACCAAATAACGACGCCAGAGGCATACTGAGGTTCAGATGACGGCACTCTGAAGAAGGCTCTGAAAGCAGCTCACGTCGTGCCAGGCCCTAGGATTGCCAGTCCTTCTCTTCACGAGGAGAGAACTTGACGACTTCTCCTTAGAAGCTGATACAAACAGCTCCTGAATGGAAGAAGCAGCTATAGTTTGGTTATCTGCGCACATTAAAGAAGAGAGGGCAAGACAGTTTTTATTATTATTATTATTATTATTATGCTCAACAACATACCCTTATACGACGTCCCACACGATGACACTAATAATGGCTGGCTTTTTGTCAGGTGCCTTACCTTGTTACAATCCTGTTATACCTGTTCAACATTAAATCTGAACGCTGCAGAAATAGACCAACCAGGCGCTTGCCTAGCAGGGCGAGAGTGTCCGTTTTCGCTAATGAGATCAATTCTCAGCAGGCCATGGTGTTCCATCTTGTTTCAGAGGCTATCCCCACCGCGCAGGGTTGCATTTGTTATCGTGTAATTTACCATCTTTATTTTTTTGTGCCGTTTTGGCAACCGTTGAGAAGTCCTCCTAATCACCCACCAAGGTTTGTCTTTGCGTGGCAACGGCGTGTCGATCCCTCTGACAGCTCCGTCAACAAGGTCCCCTCAATGCGTCTACTTCATTTGGCATGTTTATCTCCAGCCAAGGCTACGTGCCAGTCCTTCAGTCCAGTGATTAGTCCTCGCATGCTTAGCCTATGGACGCGTGGTAGATGCACCGCCCTTGATAATCCAGCCTGGGCAGTACTCCCTCCATTCATGATAAGCTTGCAGAGGAGTTGGCGCTATTTATCTTTTCATTTATTATGTGGCATCCAATTCGGTCTGCGTTCCAGACTCAGATCCCTCGTGGAATAATAACTAATTCAAAAAATATGTATTGCTGTGATTTAAATCAATGTTAGATTACAGTGCTGCAACACTGGTTTTGATTCGATTTTGTAAACATGGACCTTGTTTGTTTGGTCTTATGTAATGGTCTATAAGCGAATCTCCTCTATTTTTTTCCTCATCTCCAATAAGCCAAAGTATTTTTGGTGCTTAAAAAAATCCATATGAAGGAACTCATTCATCTTTTTTGAGAGCACACCACTGACAGCGGATATTTCCTTAGCTCTAAAATTCACATGTCAGTGTGTGAACTAAAATAAACTTTCAGATACATGGACACCGGAGAATTCCCGTACAGAGAGTGTAAAATGTTCATGATTTTATGTGTGTTGCACCGTCTCACATCACAATTGGGTGTTGCGCCATTTCCTTTAGCGCCATCGTCCTTGATGGGAAGATACATGCCACGGGAGGCATCGTGAGCAGCGAGGGCCCGGCGCTGGGGAATATGGAGGCCTTTGACCCCTGTACCAACTCGTGGACACTCCTGCAGAACATGCCATGCCCGCTCTTCCGGCATGGCTGCGTGGTCATCAAGAAGTACATCCAGAGCGGCTGATGGGGCCGGAGTCAACTCTCTCGGGATCGTCTCGGGATGCCTACAGTGGAACTTGTCCTCCCTCATCCCTGACCCCCCCCCCCCCCCCCCCACCACCTACATGGACCCGTGGGAGCTAATCTTTGCCATTAGGCCAATCCAGGGCCCAGTGCCTTGAGCTATGTAACATAGTGTAACTTAACCTGCCCAGAGGCGGGGAGACTGGATGTTCGAAAATGGCGTTACATTCAATTTAAATCTGTCAGTTTGATGGAAAAGCAGCGCCCCCCCCCCCCCCCAGATCACCACCTTTGTTTCTGCCATTTGATTTGTTTTATTTTATTTAATTTGAATCGGACTGTTTATCGTCCTTTTTACAATTGTAGCATAATTTTAATGACTGAAAGAGGAGTTGCGCAAATTTAAGTCCGCCTCTTTCCTCGCTGTGACTTTGGGAACCGGTAGGTCCGCAAATGCCGGAACGGGAGCTTCTGCAAACTAATTCGGGTTTGAATAAAAAAGGAGACCTTAAGAGTAGCTTCAGAGGAAATGCAAAATGCTGGCTCTGAGCGTAATGTAAACGTGAACTCAATGGCAAGAAAGCGATTTCCAGCAATATGATATCCCGTGGTGCAACGGGTGATGGTGTTCGGAATTCTGGCTTCAGAATATCGGTGACATTGTAAGATAAAAACAGAACAATGGTGGAGAATTTAAAAGAAGATTATGTACTAAAAATGAACTATTTAATAAGTGGAGCAATCTCTACACCCAGGAAAAGCACAATTAACTTGAGGCCCCAAAGATTGTCTTAATTTTGTGTTTCTTTTAGTATATCTTTGTTGTTTTTCCTATCCTGTTGAGTAAAAACAAAATAGGGATGATATGTGTATGAGGTTGGGCTTTGTATATTAGGGATGGAGAAAATGTTTATTTTAGGAACTCTGAAGATGTATAAATGTTTTTAGGTAAAAAAAGGATATGTTATTAAAAACAATTGTCTGTGACAACTGCCCTTAATTACAACAATAGTACCTAACATGCAATTAACTTTGTCGGCTCTTTATTTAAACTGCACCGATTCCTGGAATTCCTGATAATCGGCGACTGTCTTTATAGACTAATGGACACTGCAAGCTAGACCTGAAGCGACTGTGGTAATGCATAAACAAAGCAATCTATGTTTGGGCCTTGGAACGCTGATTTTATTGCCATTAATCATGGGTCGTTACACACACACACGCACAATAGCCTCTACACAACATGTACATTTATTTAATCGATAGACACTTTTGTCCAAAGCAACGTAAATGCAAGGCAGGTAAGTACACTGCATATATCAGCTTTACTCTAGCTATAAGTATTTCTACCTAAGGAGAAATGGGGTTTTAGTTTTGTAAAAGTTACATGATTCTGGGATACAAATGTGATTGCAATGCATCATGTATAGGTTCTGCTTTCATATAAAATAACTAGTAATTTTAATATGGGTGTATATGTAGGTGTGTGTGTGTGTGTGTGTGTGTGATTAGCCTGCTCCATGAAGGTACTGTTCCTCTTATTTTGATGACATGCTTTGCAAAGGCTTCATGCTTCATGGACTGGATTCGGTTATAATTTTGCAACCACTCAACCCCCCCCCCCCCCCCAAAAATAATTTTATATTCTTCTCAATGGCAATCTTGTTCTCATGTAACTGCGGCATCATTTGCTTAATACTTTTTTTTATACAACATAATTGCGCAGATTTATAGTGGTTTGAATTAATAAATCAAATCTACTATACATTTCCGACTGTATAATTGTCAAGGTATTGATGTTTTACTCCAGTGCATGTGAGTTGGGGGTTTTTTTTCCCCCCTTCCCAGATTCATAAAGCCGAGCTCTCTGGTTTAGCAAATCTGTTTAATCTTTCTCTATAATCTTCAATTCATAACCTTACTGCCTTATTGATCGGCACACTTGCCTGGGCAAAGGATGCCACTTCGGCAGTATGTTGGAAGTGTCCAGGCATCTGTAGTGCTAAAATAATACAGCGATACAGAGGAAAGGGGCCTGTTGACAATCATTTAGCCAGAGTCCTCTGCTACGTTTCTCCAAAGCCTCCTTCAAAGGTGCCGTTGTCCCTTCTTTGTGTCTCTGCGTTTCATTTTATTTTCTCTTTGTAGACGGCTGCAGACTCAAGATCACTGGAGTGTACAAGACATTTGATGGATGTGCAAGAAGGTAATGAGTCCAAAAAAAAAACACAAAGAAGGCAAATAAAAAGCACAGTTTTCCTTGCTAATTACAGTTTTTCGCTCCATTTACTCCACGGATAGTTTTACACTTATGTTGGAGACCAATTATATGTGTTAAATATTTATACAAGTAGAAATATCCAGTTTGCTTTTTTTTTTCAAGTGTTTTAAATTATCTGTCTCGAATATATGAAATGGACAAAATAGATGCCATCTATGAATGCAAGTGTGCATGAAATATAAACTGAATAATACTTTGCAATCGCATCCGGTACAAAGCGTAGCCCAGCTCTGCTCCCTACACTGCCTGGGACAGGCTCCAAGCTCTTCTGCAACCCTGACCATGCGGGCAGTTTAGAAGATGGGTGGATGGATTATTTTGGAATTGCATCAAGTCCTATGTGCACCCCAGCCTCGTGGCCTCAGCTGTCTGGGATAGGGTCCAGATCTTCCCGCAACCCTGACCAGGGTGAACAGCTAGAAGTTGGATAATTGGATGATTTTTGCTTATCTTCCACCTTAGCATAGATGGTTCATCCCAAAATTGACAAGAAGCAAACGCTCCAATGACAAAAATTGGCAACATTATTTATGGGCAAACTGACTGACTAACATATGTACAGTTCATGTAATTGTACATTGGACAGTTTCTGCAGGAAGTACAGCTTCTCCCCCTGCAGTGTTCCATTCTTCAAGTACGCTTTTCTGAAAATTGACAGGGCTAGTGCCAGTCTGACTCGTACATGTGACTCTTATTTGTACTTTGCTGGGTATGGCTCAGCAGGGTAGGATGCCCTACCTGTTGACCGGGAGGTAGTAGGTTCAAGTCTCATTATGGGTAGAGTGGTTTCACCATTGGGTCCTTGAGCAAGGCCCTTACCTCAAAATTGCTCTAGGAACAGGTTGAGTCTTCTTTCTCAATTATGTCACTATAGTTAAATGTGTCTGCTAAATATGTTAATGTAACCAATTTCTGCTCTCTTCTGAAATGAAGTGTGAGGTTATTCTTATGTGGAATTTGCCACTCTGGAGATCCCTGATTTAGAAGGAAGCTCTGTGCAATTTTGGAATAGCCATATATGTGATAATGCGGTGGGAAAGAGTGTCATACCAGGGTTCAAATGTGATTAAAATGCTTCTGAAATCATTGTTCTCCACAAAACTAAGGTCGCACATCTTTTCACATAAAATGAATTGCTCTACTTCTTATTTCCGCTACATATTTCCCCCCCCCCCCTTTTATCAAAAGCAATATCTTTCTTGCGCAAGCAGGTTCAAGCTGTTAGCAGTTAAACACCTTGCCCAAGGCCCTATGGCAGGATCATTCTGCCAGCCTCAGGATTTGAACCAACAACCTTCTGGTCACAGACCCCCGTGGCCTAACCCACTGAGCCAAACAGCAGCAGTCTTTTGTGTTATGGTTTAATTTTGTGGCAAGCAATGCATTGAGTCTTGCCTGCAATGGGTCAGTGCTTTTTGTGGCCTGTGAGAATGCCTCAGGATGATGCCTGCACAGATGTGCGCAAAGGTTTGTTGTGTTTCCAGAATATTTCATTCTGGTGCAGCACAGCTTACAAACCATGTCTGATATCTCAGGGGACTCCGGCTGCTTAATAAAGCCAGAGTGTGTCCTCGTGTCCGATCTGAATGCTGCAGGGGGTGGTCGCATCTCCTCTTTGGCAAAAGCGCAGCAAGCGGAGTGCCAGCGTGCATGGTAACAGACTCGATCCGCTATAAAAGGAGCCGTATGAGATGTACTGGCCTTTCAAAGCTGCCTCTATCTGTAAGCATTAAGCAGGTACTGCATTCATACCAGCTGAACTGCAGCGATGGGTATGAATAGGCATATAAATAAATACCAAAGCAAAGTCAAGAAAAATAGAATCGTGACACTGGGATTAATTGTGTTATCGGCACAGATCTGTTTGGGAAATTGAGTTTTTTTAGCATTACATAAAACTTAATTTTCGAAAAAGCCATAAATGAATGTACTTAGAACTGGAAATGGGGATCATTTTAAGGAAATAATTAGACATGTTAATTTTAAATTTGAATGAAATTGTATTAAAATATTCAGCGATTCAGTCTGCTTATCAACATGTATTTTTTTTTTGTGAGTGGTCGTGGCTTACTCTTAATTTGGAAAAGAAAATGATGGAGATGAAACAGGCTGTGAATAAATGTTTTCTCACAGTGTTCGTTCCTGTCTTTGGACTCAATCCTCTGCAGCAATCCGGGCTGAATCTGCAGAGTAAACAGAGAGGAACCACTGGGCACCAGTGACAAAAATATGGTCGCACATTTAGTTTTTTGGCAGTTTAGATCAGCCCCAGCTGGTAAAAATGGCTTCCATTTCAGATAGCAAGATTTTAATGGGATAAGGGAGAACCTTAGTACCAATGAGTCTAAGCAGATTATAGACACACACTGGCTCCATTGTCTCCTTTCATGACGTTTTATGCCACTATTACGATAATGACGTGCAACTATACCCCTCCAAAACTCAGGTTTCCTACTGAATTAAATTGCATCTTGCCAGTATCTCTGCATGGAGAGCGGCTTGTAATCTGTGACTCAATTACGGAAAATGGAGACACTCCACCACCTGGCCAGTGCGACTCCGCCACAATCCCCTTAACAACTTAATTGTGGTGTCATTAGAAAGCGCCACGAACGTCCGTGGTATTGGGCAGGAGCTCCATCTCTCGCAGGTGTCGTCTCTGCATCATCCGGAGCATTAGCCTTTGCACCCACCGTTAGCTCTGTTGCTGGTCCAGGTCGTCATGTTTTCCCTGCTTTGTAGCTAGGATTCTGGCATAAGTCATAACTCCATTATGTTTGACCTCCCAAAACTTGCATGTGTTAGATCAGACCTATTCAACCATCCTTTGTTCACCAACTTCGAAACCACACTAAGGTTTTTTTGGCGTTAAGATGAAAGATATGCCTGCCAAACAAACAGAAGTATTTTGATTCAGATGGTTGAATAGGTCTGATGTAACACATGCAAGTTTTGGGAGGTCATAACAAAAGGTTATGACTTATGCCAGAATCCTAGCACGATACTCCAGTAAGACGATGCAGGACTCAAATTTTTTAATAATGTTATCATGCCGGGGGGGGGGGGGGGGGCATCTAGTTGACTTTGGACCCTCAGAGTTTCTTTTCCTCCCTAATTGGGAGTTTTTTGTCTTTTTTCTCCATTGTCATCTGGCTTTATTTCTCTCATTGCTCTGTTCCCTTTTCTTTGTTTTTTGTATTGTTCTTTCTTAGCGATGCTGTATCACTACACACCCATGTAAAGTGCCCTGGGGCAACACTGTTGTGAAAGGCGCTATATAATTTCAATTGAGTTGAATTGAATTTTGGGGGTCAGGTTCTGTTGTGGTGGGACAAGCTTTCCCTCCCCCTCAGAACAGTAAAAGTTCTTCTGGTTGTCAAGAAAACACTCAATATATACCTTCTTAGGCTAAATTTCAGACACGATTCTTGTATAGAGAAGTATTTTTATCACTGTCCATACAGGAGTAAAGATTGTCAAGAATGACTTTTAAACTTACCGCTCGCTTGCGATTCGCTTTGGATAAAAATATCTGCTTAAAAATACCTGCATAATGAAAATGGGCCTCGGGGGCGTTACTGAAGTGAAAACGCCCCACAACAACATCATGGTTACCTTTTTACATCATAGAACAAAAATGAAACATGAACTCATAGGTTTGAATCTTTCCCATCGGTGCTTCAATGGTAAGTCTGAGCTCTTAATACACACTGACAAACAGTCACACTAAAGCTGTATTACAACAGCTTTTGTGCTGCAGTATTTAAAAAAAAAAAAAAAAAACATCTAGTTCATGAGCCAGGAATCAAGAAATTGTCATAATACATAAATAAATAAAAATCTGTAAACACGTTTCTCCCCTAGAAACTTTAGAGAGGAATTAGATATACTGGTGAAATGGTAAATGACAGAAAAGAGACTGTTTTTTTTTCCATATACAAATCAGATCTGTGGACAAGCTTGGCAAGAATGCATGGCACATTTTGAAAGCCATTATGCAGTCCTGCAAAATAATGTTATTACACGGAGAAGCATGTGTTCTTTAAAAGGAGGTCATGTTATACCAACATAATGTAATAATCATCCCGGCTGTAATGATAGAAAACAGATGAAACACCATTGTAAATTATTATACATTATCTGCTGAATTATCTGCATGCGGATGTCGCAGAGTGTGCACGGAATTATTGAATCGTATGTTAGAGTCTTTGTTGCGAAACAGCTAGTGCCCTACATTTCAATAAAGGAAAATACAAAAAAAAATGTACAGTTGAAATAACCTTCTTAAAAAGTAGGACTACACAGTGCTTTAGCTGGTCTTAGGCAGTGTGATAAATTAGCATCACTGCAATTACGAAAAACCTTAGGAACATTTAAGAAATTATAGCAGTTTATATAGAACAAGTTCTCTTATTTAATCTTATAATGGAAGATTATACTAAAACATTAACAAAACAAATGTTGCCGGGGGATAAAACAGATGTTTTATTGTAATACTTACCTTCAACACTGGATTTATTGTTGTAACAAAACCTTTGAATTCATTTTAAAAGATTTAAAGGTGCGAATATCTTCCAAATGGCCTATCCTTATATATATATATATATTTTTGTGCTTGAATTTCAGAAATTCCTTTTCCTGTTTCTGACACATATGTATAGAATAATAACACCATATTTGCTCGGATGTGACAATACAGGTATGTCATTTGACTAGTAGAAGTTCATGTCTGATGCAGGCATTTTATTATTATTTAAAATTTCAAACAAAAGAAAAATCCAATTTACAGAAGAGGAAACGATATGCTATCTTTACGAATCGGCCTCAGGGAGCCTGCAAGTATAGGGTGAAGATGAAGTCTACTAAATCAATCAACCAGTTAATATGAAACTAAAATCAAAATTTAACTCTTTCCAGATGTCATTTTTTATTTTAAAAAATGTATGTTACTGGGAAGTAAAATCCATTTTTTCTCTATCAGCTGCACATGAGTTTGGTCCATTTGCCTTGCTTAATAGTTATTCACTGATGAACCAAAACATTCTGAGGACCCCCATGTGAAGCAAATAATGTTGACTGCCTCTTAAAAACAGTGAATGTCAAAGTGTGGGATGTATTAGACGGCAAGCTCACAACTGAGATTCATATTCGACATGGGCAGGGATAAAGATCTGAGTGACCATAAGTCATTATGGCCAGACGACTGGGTCAGAGCATCTCTAAACTGGCAAGGCTTGTAGGGTGCTCATGGTGAGCCATGGACTGCTGACAGGGTGATGGACAACCAGTATGCTTCACATGGGGGGTGCTCATAATGTTTGTGCTCATGGGTGTATATTTCAGTGTATCTAGTATTAAAAAGTGCATAGGTGTACATGCTAATCTATCACAGAATATTAAATACTCTTCATTTTGAGTACTTGGGCAAAGCAGTAGATAGCAGATTTGAAGACACTTGAATATGTTTCCTAAGTGTCATAAGACATATTGATCTAAAGGCTTATGCTTTAATACTTGAAGTTTATTTCTATCAAAATGTGAATAGGGAAGCTGAAGATTGAAATGTTTGAAATTATTTTGATACATTTTTTTAAATTAAAAAAAATGTATAAAAAAAAATATGTAGTTTTTGTTAAAAAAAATGTTGGAAAATGTTCAAAATCAGTTATCAAATGTTAACAGCTGTCAGATCTGTTATGACAAGATTGATTGGATATAAATAAGCCTGTTTGTTAGAAGACATCTTTGTAGTAATCCATAATATGGCACTAACAGTGCAACACAGCACTGCAATACACCACATCACAGTGAATGAAAATTCTCAAGTGAATTCCTAGTGGAAACCTATGGTAGAAGCTATTACCATATTGGTCTGATTGACCAACTATTCCTGGTAATAAACCTTTTGGGTTTAGTCTTCTGTGACAAAAACAGGAGATAATGACTATAAAAGGAAAATTTCCACTATATTTAAAAAAAATTACATTTAGCCTGGAAATGTGCCTGATGCAAAATATCAGCATCAGAAATTAGACAAATTATGTGCTATTAGGCTTGTTTTCAGTGGCAGACATCAAAGAAAGTGGTAACGTTTGATTCTGCCAAGGTATTGCTTTTAAAGTTGAGGTTTAAAAGCCAACTACAGGCAGTATGAACACCACATGTTTAAAATGCAAAACTGTCCAACTGGTTTGTGTCTTTACCCTGGTTGAGCACTGGAATCTAAAATCTAAAATTTAAAATTTGGCAGCAGTCACAATAAACCCAATTTAAAGCTATCCTGGTGTGAGAATGCAGTCCTGCCTTTTTTTTTTTGCTTGATGCCAGGACTAATTTTATTAATTGCATTAATTAATGCAGATCTATGCAGTTTATTATGCTGCTGACTCAAAATAAAGCCCATAATTAAAGACAAACATAAAACCAAAAAGAAAAGAATCTATGAATAACTTTTAAAAATTAGTGTGCATGTCAAATGTCAGTCTTCACGTGTGGGTGTACTGGTCTGTTTTGGCGAGTTGTCTGTGTGGGCCTGTAAGTGCCTGCTTCTTGTGGTTACCATGGAGTATAAATACAGCAGTCTGTCATGGAAGGCAGGGGATTACTGAACAGCAACAGAGATTCCCAGTGCAGCTGGTGAGGTGTGTCTGCCATCTGACCAAAAACACATTTCTGGCATAGCCTGTCGCTCACAACAGCCTGGATTGCTCTAACCTGCAGCCTGGAAATTAATTTTCTTTGTTTAGATCATTTGTGGGAAAAAAAAGATATTTCAGTAGGGAACCTAATGGCACACGATTCATTTATAAGTCGAGGCATGTCCATATTATTAATGCATTTATTAAGAATTAATTTAAATCAATAGAAGTGATGAGCATTTCACATAGAATCTACTCGACAACCATAGGTACTAATTAAATTGCATTAATAAAACATGATTGACTTGCAAAGCTGCAAATTAACAGTCTGATTAGATGCATAATTACCTGGCCAGTAGGGAGAAAAAAAAGCAAATTCTTGATTACGTCTGAACAGGTTGAGTGCACTTCACATCAAAATGTTTATAAACCGCACGGCCGTCTTCCAACAATTTATCCAGTGCGAGGTCACAAGGCATGTCTTTCAACCACAGGAGAAAGCATATGGAGGAAAACCACTTAAGAGGAGGCGAACATCTAAATTCCACACACGGAAAGCAAGGTTCAAACCTCTAACCCTGAAGCACTGACAAAATTGTGCTACCCTCTATACTAATGTGTCATGCCAAATATGTGCAATATCCCAAAAATGAACTGTGCTTCATTCGTTATATGAAATATCAAATGAGACAGATTCGAGAAAAAATATTTTAGTGCTGAGGATTTCCTAGAAGGTAAGCCATTTCTTTTAATTTAGTAAATGATTACATGGTAACTTTGACACGACTGCTGGCATTTATGTTTAGCTAACGAAGTATACCCTAAAAAAAGAACCATGTTAACTAGCTAGCTAAGTACCTCATCTTTTATCGTCGATTATTTTGTCGTAGTGTGATTTATAGACCATTTAGCTACTAAACTAAGATTTCAGTGCTATTTTACTAACTGGGAGCACTTTATCAGACTTGTCCTTAGACTGTTTCTATTTTATATGCTCTGAAGTGATGAATCATGCATTTTTGTAACTTAAAGAAATACATGGTAGGTATACTGGTACCACCCAGCCATTATTCTTTCTACCTCGTGTTTTCCTCACATGCTCAGTACTGTTTTTTCCTGTTGAGCTTTATGTTGTGCAAACAGTTATGTTTCTGTGATAAGAGCCCTCACCATCCAGGACTATGTCAGCTCATAAGCTATATTTAGAGATGATCTAAAAGATTACAGTAGATAATACCTGTAAGTCCAATATGTCCTATAGGAGAAATGAGTCTTCATTTTCATGTTGTTCAAAATCACTTTTATAATATTTTGACATCTACCATGGCCAATTCTAATGTATCCCAATACGTCTGGTACTTACAGGAATCCCCCAGCCCTATTGGTTGAGTCTCAAACCAGTTGAGAAATGAGAGACAGGTCCTAGTGGATTATTAAAAGAAGGCCAAAAAGCTGAGTATTCAATGCTCTGAAAAGGCAGAGGGTGCAGAGATGCAAAGGAAAATACTGAAGGAATATGGCAAAGCAAAGATGCCCAGATGATGACAAGACAGGCAAGAAGCACAAAATCAAAAACAATCTTGGTTCTTTTTTATGTCTTTTTATAAAGGCAGGGACCAGGACTCTTGAAGCAGATCTACTGACCTCAGCTTTTTACACCAGGAGCATCCCTCTGTGGCTTAATTAGTGGGTGTGGCCTTGTGACCTCCTGTCCATGGTGGTATAAAGTCAAAGTTCAGAGGTTGCCCTCTTGTGGCTGGGCAGACCTACAACTACTTGTGTTTAGCATTAAATCTAATTAAAAGGATTTCTATTGAATGCATTAATAATTCTGTTACATGGACATTTTCAGATCTGGTCCAGATCTGGTTCTCTCTTTAAACTACTAAAATCTTCAGTACTGAGGGAAAGGCTAAATTGACAGCTATAGTAACAGTTTGTTTAGTTGAGTACTTAAGTGCTCATAACTTATGGAAACTGACGGAAACTATCCTTAACCTTCCAGGTGTCTCTGCCACTACCTACCGTCTCCCTGATAACTTTGTGCGCCATTAAGCTGTTTATCCTGCATTATTTTTTCTATCACCCACTTGCAACCTATTCCCCTCTTTTCTAAACCAGTTTTCCTTTTTGGCTTGTGTCTTGGGCACCCCAACGTCTGCTGAATCCTTACCCATATTTTTCAAGCAAGCAAAGTTGCACCTTCCTTCAGAAGCGTACTCTGGATTATCCCAAATTTTAAAACTGAAAAAAAGTGTTTATTTCCCATCCCTTCTCTCTACAATACAAAGATATTGTGTGCTTAATGAATCGATGTTCCTTTTTTTCACAATGAAGTGTAGGATGTACACCAATCACCTCAAAGCTACTGAAATAGTCATCTCTTATGAAATTTTCATTTTGATAGAACAACGTCCTTTTGCTTTTCTAACCTTTGCCTGTGGTAGCTGTTGACTAAATATCACGGGTGCTGTTCTGTTCTGCTTTAACATGTTTTTCTCAGGCAAGTCCTACCAAGTGATCTGGCAGGTTTTGCCTGAGTACCTTGGATACGTACCTACAGTAGAAGGTTCCCACTGAGATCCACTTCTGTTTTCTCTCACATTCCTTTCTTCCTCTCTTCATGGCCGCTGTTACACCGATGACTCAACCCTCTCTTCTGCTCCATGGACACACAGACCTCATCTTTCATGGGTTCTTATCGCATGCATTTCCGCCTGATTGACTGATCAGTATTTGAAACTTAACTTTATCGAGTTGGAGATGACCTTAATTTCAGCCTTGCTTGTTCATTTTACAATAATGTTTGATTGACTGATGTAGCTTATAGTGGGATGAGCATACTACATCCCATTTATAATGCGAGAACATTCCTTGTCTTTTTACCTCGTAAACTGCTTAAAACCTCAGCCAGTCTCTCTCCACCAGATTCTGATAACAGTTTCGATTAAGTTCAAAACCTTGGTGCAAACATGCGAGGTTGTCAGGGGAACAGAACTGTCTTGCATTCTACACTTTATTAAACCCAGTGCCCCATCAAGGATGCCTGATTCTCCTCCGTCCAAAAGGCAGGAAATATCTTTTTAGCCTTGGCCTCTCAGACAGGAATTAACTTTCCCTTTTGTGCAGGACGGCCATCTCAAAAGAAACAGGTTTTTAGTCATAAATATTATCATGCAGTTTAACAATGATGCATGGCATGGTCCGTAATACTTTTCCTGAATGGAAAATTTCACTTGTAAGATACTAAACCAAGTGTCTGAGGTATTAAAACATAAAATATTCAGGAATATTGTCTTCCTGATACTTTTGAGGCTTTATGTGCTTATTTTATACTTTCACATTTTTTCATGACTGCAGAAAAGGTCAACGCCGGCTAAAACAAAATTCTCCACTTTTTTTTTCTTTCCGACCATATTTAAAGGTCCGTTGAAACACAATGAGCTAAACTCTTGTGATGAAGGTTAAGAAAGGAGGACCTGAGGACCCTTAAACCCCATAGCTCTTGATGTGCTGAGAAACCTGACCTTCATTGTGCATTAAAAACACGTACATGGCCACTGTAACCTGTATGGAGGCAGTATGGAGACACTCCTGCTGGCCTCACCTCCCTCTGTTGCCACTCACATACATTTACTGCCCCAAAGCCACAGGGAAAAATGTCTGATTGTCTCTTTAGCACACACTGTTGTTCACTCAGTGACCGCGACTGGCAGGTGGGGGAATTGCCACCCACAGTAACACTCTTAGCCCATCCATCACAGGAACTCTGCTGGTGGTCTCTGCGAAAGCCAGGGAAGTAACACTTCAATAGACTGATATCAATATAGTCAAAACTCAGCCATAATATCCAGTTTGCTTGATTTTAAATGTCTTAGCATATGTGTGTCTTCCTAATATGAATTATGAGGAAGGGTAGATTCTGATCCGTTTGATCTTTCGATATTCCGGAGCTTATCCGTCCTCCGCAACGCAAATGTTTTCGATTGCATTCAAAATGCTGCGGTTTATTGACATAGCAAGAGATGGGAATCGATGCTCTTTATTAAGAATTCTGTAGAAATTAGCAAGTAATTGTGTTCAAATGTAATAAGTGGATGAATACTTGCGGATTTGAGAAAATGGGTATCCCACGAAGTGACTGGGACTGGTGCCGGAATAGCTTCCGACGCGCTAGGCGCTAAGCCTTAGGCAGATGCGCAGTAGATGAGCGGCAGTGTGTATCGCCTCAGTATCCTTTCACTCGATAATATCATTGCTTTCTTCATTGGCTTGGGAAGGAATTAGCTGAAAGCACAGGAAGCACTACATAGCTGGGTTTATATATGTGACGAGATCCTGTGGCTGATTAAGTAAATACCTCTTCCTTGCTGGGACTGGCGTTGTTAACGCTGCTCTTAAAAGCAGTAGGGTGTGTGTTTTTTTTTTTCTAGAATGCTCTTTCACCCTTCACGTTCCAGAACTCCGGAATGTAGGCAAGTGCTTTCCCCACTCAAGAGTGTGGAAGAGCTGGACCACTGCTGGGCTGATGGAGACGATGATTCAGTGGACTCTCACCAGTATACACACAATTATCTTCAGTCGACTCCCAAGTGGAGCAATTTTAGACCCCCTGCGTAAGGCGAAACCAGTACCTTATGTCTTTACTTTTTCTTTGACTGGCAGTTCAAACTTTTAAATGAACAACTTTCTTTTGCGATGAGAAAAGAAAAAGAAATATATATAATCCTTAATGACATGGCAAGGGCATGTAACAATGTATCCCTGGCATCTTATTAACTGGTTATGTGGTGATGGTGCAGGCATATTCTAGGCCGTCCATCTCACCGCACAAAACAGCAGCACAAGTATCCCTTGCAGAAAGAACACCTTGAATTTTCTCTGCCGTTATAACTGCTAGAGAAGGTTACTATGATGAGGCAATGATATATTTTCTTGCTAATAATGGTACTCAAATGGTGAAAATACTGTAAGTTTATTTGTTAGCAAAGAAAACTGAGAGCATTTTTAGTGAATGATAAGTAACATGCAAATATAGAAAATCTGAGTATGTGCAGATGCTTTTGACTGGTAGTGTGTGTACTCACTAACACATATATGTATACATATGTGTGTGTCTGTGTGTGTATATATATATATATATCTATATATATAAGCTAAGAAATTTTCATTCACTACAAGTCCACAATGTGTCTGGGTATGGGATGTATAACACAGTAGCCAGAGGCCAGTCAGACTGCTCATGCTGACCCTTATCCGCTGCCGAAGGCTCCACAGTGTCCGAGTGTCAGAGCTGCACCTTGAAGCCGTGGAAGAAGGTGGCCTGGTATGATGACTCATGTTTTCTGTTGCATGATGTGGACGTCCTTAGGATGCTCAGTCGCTACGCAGCCCTAAATGCGACCGGGCTCGATGGCCTGCGTGCTGTGACACGTTACTGTGCCACAATAGCCCTTCTTTAACTTCATAACAGACAGGAATGTGTGTGTGTGTGTGGGGGGGGGGGGTGTTAGGTGTATAGTATATTATACTTTGGGGACCAAATGACCTTGTGGGGACGTTTTTTTTCAGTCCCCACAAGGGGAAATTCAGTTATAAAACAACTATAAAATGTCTTGTATTTTGTTTGGTTACTTATGGTTAAGGTTAGGGCTGGATGGGGGTTAAAGTGGTCATACTGGGAATTAGGGTTTTGCCCATAGAAATGAATGGAGAGTCCCCACAAAGACATAGATACCTGATCTGTGTGATTTTTACTGATAGTTTCCATTTTGCTGACTAACTGCTGGAATATGCACATTTCCAGACAAACAGACAAAACATCTCACAGAATACTTCAGTGCAATTCCACCTGAATTGTATCCACGATGGCTCTGATGTTCAAAGTACCATTCTCCAAAATGCCCTCAGGAGGCTTTTTAAATATCAGTTATTTTGTTCTTTGCAACAGAATAATCGGATTCTCATCCAAGTAAAAATGAACAAAATGAATCCTGACCTTTAAATCCAATTACTTTTTTTTTCTCGGGTTAAGACGTTCATAAGTCCAGCACAGTATAGCACTACTGCTTTAGAACAGCAAAAAAAAAAAAAAAAGCTTAAGCATCAAACTAAACAATTGTCACCAGATTAACCTGTTAAATATTGCTCTGTCGGACTTTCTGTCTGTTTACATTTGACAACCGTCTGATATTAAGCTGAGGTGTTTAGTAATGTCTGAGAGCTGAGAGGGTATGGCTTTGGATGAGGGCCTGTGATCCAGGTCCACAGGTGGCGAAGGCATTCTCTGCCAGCTGCTTCTGCAGCTCTTGTGATCCCTACCCACCAACCAGGGCTGTAAAGCCAAGGTTTTAGCCCCTCGGGAGCCCGACCCTGCTGGCAAACATAAAAGGCTAAGCTATGCGTGAGCCCGCAATGCCTCTGTATGCACAAAACCACACTCCCGTTTTCCCACACAGCATCCACAAGATGCAGTCTGTGCTTTCCGGTAAGACATTCACACCCTTTGTCCAAACCTGATATCTGATAAACTGATGTCATCCAGAGAGAAAATGGATCCGAAATCAGTGTTTCCACCCAAATCTCTTTCTTTTTGGGAAATTAAGATTGCATCTTGTTTCCAATGGAGCTGATACTGAAAGATTTCTGATACCCTGAGCCTTGCTGATTCAAGTAAAATTTTTCATTCTTACTCAGTAATTGCCTTTCCCATCATGCTTTGCAATAAATACAATTGCTTTAACCAGAGAAGTCTTACTATCGAACATCGCAGAGTAAAGAATTATTACTGCTTAATTTCCCCCTTTTTTTCCCCCTGGTTTTAAGATTCATTTTGGGTCAACTTCTGTTTTTTTGTGCATGGAGCAATATTGTAGTTTATAAACTAGACATCTAGACAAATAAAACAATGATTCACAGCTTACAGCATCACATTTAACTGTCTTCAGTATCTGATTAAAAAAATTTGCATAGTTTTCCCCAAGTAGATGCTTCAGCTGCAAGATCATCACTTAAATTGTCACATAAATATCTCACTGCCTTTGCAATAAGCTATTTTGGATTCATTTTTTCCATTTTATAAAATCTGTGAATCCTAGAAAAGCCACTGCTGTCCAAGGGGCTCGAGCTGCATCCATGAATTATAGACAATATTATCTCGAAAGGTCCGACACCTGAAATGAAAAGCGAAAGAAGTGCAGGTATTATACCGCATCGGGCCCCTGCTCCTAGGCTGGGTCGCTGTGATTTTCTCCTGGCTTTCCTCCACATGTTGATCCAGCCAGGCCCCCGCAGGTAATCCACCGTCTTCTGTACGGCCTCCAGTTTCCATAGGTGAATCACCCAGCCTCCCCAGGCTTCAGGTCACTTTCCAGGTCATCTTTGCAGTCGTCCATATGGTGCCTGATCATCCTGCAGCACCTTTAGGTTGTTTTTCCCTTTGCAGGTATCTATGGGAGCTTCAGGCAGTCAACAAAATTTCCAGCTACTTTGATGAACGAGAATTCCACTGATTACCACTTCCCTCCAGTGTACATTGTCACCCGCGATTAATATGCAGGACAAATGGCTATTTAATTTACCTGGAATTGACCCAAATTTATGTAACGTGAATGTAAATTCGTTCTGGATAAGTGGTATTAAAACTACACGTCTAATCATCTAGCAGTTGAATCATTCATTTTCAGAAATCACATATCTTTAAAGGGCTATGGTGATTTATTCCACTCACTCCAGAAATCTATCACATCAGTGAAACTGGATTCACTCTGATTAAAGAACTGTCATTTGTTCTTGTCGACTATTGCTGTTGGTCTCTTTTATGGCCTATGAGTTTTCTTTTTTTGCTTTTTTTTTTTGCCTTTTACGGTTCTTTCCTAGGTTTCAGTAGCAGGATGCTGTCATGTTCACTATGTCTGAAGTTCTGCATTCGGCAGATGGAAATTATGCCAAGTCTTTGCTAGGAAAAGGTTTTTTAAATTTATTTTTTAAAATCTTTGTTCTGCGTAAATTGTCGTTAACTACAATGGATTGAAGGGACCCAGTACCTCAATGGCCAAAAGTCCAACGCAATATTCATCATGAAACGGACTCTGCACCCCTTGGGGTCCAATCATAGCGGTTTCTGCTGTACTGCCTTTGAGTTTCAGCTTGAGTTTTTGATAGACTGGATGCCCTACCTCCCCATTACACAAAAAGAGATAACAGACAGAAAAGAACTGCAATGTCTGCTGCTAAAAATACAAAATGAACTTTCAGGCATAAACCGTTACTTTCTCTCAACGTTTTTGTCTGTTTCCTGATCTTAATTGCAGGAATCAGTCAGTCATGTGACCATATATATTTCCTAGCAGTTTTCATCCAAGTACGACTGAACATAAATGGATAGGAACATGTCTGAACATAAGAACATTTACAAACGAGAGGAGGCCATTCGGCCCATCAAGCTCGTTTGGGGAGAACTTAACTAATAGCTCAGAGTTGTTAAAATCTTATCTAGCTCTGATTTAAAGGAACCCAGGGTTTTAGCTTGCGCAACACTAGTAGGAAGACTATGCCATACTCTGAGTACGCACTGTGTAAAGAAGTGCTTCCTCAAATTTGTTTTAAAACAGCTAATTTCCACCTATGGCCACAAGTTCTAGTATTTAAACTGATATTGAAGTAGCCATTTGGCTGAACAACATCCAGACCTGTTGGAATCTTATATACCTGGATCATGTCCCCCCTTAGTCTCCTTTGCTCAAGGCTGAACAGATTCAGCTCAGCTAACCTCTCCTCATAAGACATTCCTCTAAGACCAGGAATAATTCTCGTAGCTCTATGTTGCACCTTTTCCAAGGCACACAATATTCTAGGTGGGGTCTTACCAAGGAATTGTATAATCGTAGCATCACCTACCTTGACTTAAACTCCACACACCTAGAGATGTAACCCAACATCCTATTGGCCTTTTTTATTGCTTCCCTACACTGGCGAGAGTGAGACATGGAAGCATCAACATACACTCAGAGGTCTAATAATCAGCTACCTTTATTTCAGTGGAACCCATAAAATATCCATCCATCCATCCATCCATTTTCCAAACCGCTTATCCTACTGGGTCGCGGGGGGTCCGGAGCCTATCCCGGAAGCAATGGGCACGAGGCAGGGAACAACCCAGGACGGGGGCCAGCCCATCGCAGGGCACAACTCACATACCATTCACTCACACATGCACTCCTATGGCCAATTCCAAACTCCAGTTAGCCTCAAAATGTCTTTGGACTGTAGGGGGAAACCGGTGTACCCAGACGAAACCCCATAAAATATCTGTACTTTATATATCTGGTCCCTGCATGGATTACCTTATATTTATCTACGTTAAATTTCATCTGCCAGGTATCAGCCCAGTCGCTAACTAAATCCAGATCCTGTTGTAGCCTCTCCGCTGCTAGGCCAGTATCTGCTACACCACCCACCTTGGTGTCATCTGCAAATGTAACCAGTTTACTGTATGTATTGGTGTCAATATCATTAATGTAAATTAGGAACAATAGTGGTCCTAAAATTGAACCCTGCAGTACCCCACTATGAACACAGGCCCACTGTGACATTGTGCCTCTAATAACTACTTGCTGCTTCCTGTCAGTTAACCAGTTTTCGGTCAAAGCTGCTCCAGTTCCTAAAATCCCTGCTGCTCTGAGCTTAAGCAAGAGCCGTTTGTGGGGGACAACATCAAAGGCCTTCTGGAAATCTAAGTAGATCACATCATAGGCCATTTTGTGATCAATTGCTCTTGTAGCTTCCTCAAAGAACTCAAGTAAATTCAGTAAACAGGATCTATCCATCCATCTATTTTCCAAACCGCTTATCCTATTGGGTCGTGGGGGGTCTGGAGCCTATCCCAGAAGCAATGGGCACGAGGCAGGGAACAACCCAGGACGGGGGGCCAGCCCATCGCAGGGCACACTCACACACCATTCACTCTCACATGCACACCTAAAGACAATTTAGCAAGTCCAATTAGCCTCAGCATGTCTTTGGACTGTAGGGGGAAACCGGAGTACCTAGAGGAAACCCCACGACGACTTGGGGAAAACATGCAACCTCCACACACATGTGACCCAGGCGGAGACTCGAACCCGGGTCCCAGAGGTGTGAGGCAACATACATGCTGGCTATCCCTCAGAATGTTATTTGCATCCAGGTAATCTACCATTTTCACTTGGATTATAGCTTCCATTATTTTTCCAATAATGCTAGTTAAACTGACTGGCCTATAGTTTGCCGGAATACTTCTATCCCCTTTTTTGAATATGGGAATACGAACAACAGCAATCTTACAACATAATGTAAGGATAGGGCAGATTCCTTTTAATCTTCACCAAAACATTAAGCTTCAAGGATAGAGTAATAGATTTTTATTTATGCAGTACAACCTATGGAAGTGATCAGGCACAATTTACTTAATGACTGTCAGTATGATGGCTATTATTATTAGTAATATATACTGTAACTCACTTTATTATTAGTGCTCACATTGTTGTAGGTACAGGGGAAAGGCTAAAGGGGTAAAATTTTACATATTTCCACGAATCCTGAAATAATCTCAGCTGCTTTAGAGTGTCATCAAATAATAAGAATTTTCATTTTATCTCCCTGAAGAATTTGTAAACAAAGAAGGTATCGCTTTGCATAGCCTGCATCTCCTGCTTTTCTTTATATCCTTTGAATGGGAAAAATGCCTTCGGTGATGTGTTTTTGATTGCCAGACGCATTCATTTATTTCTGGGATGTCAGGTTACCCAGAGCACCCCCTCCCCCCATCTGCACTCTCTCTCTCTCTCTCTCTCTCCCTCAGACAACTTCGGAAGGTTCCGGAAAAACTGAGTTGTGTAAACGGTCAGCAGTTTTCTTTCAATAAAAGACCTGGGAAGAATAGATGGGAGCCATTCAAATGTGTGCTCCTCTGAAATGACTTCCCAAACGGATGGAAACCTCCGTGAGACAAATTGCTGACCTCACTTTGCTTCAGAGAAGGTGGGGGGGGGGGGGGCCCAAAAACATTTCCAGCCGCTCTCCTCTCAGTCCTCCGTCGTCTTTCATCCTTGTTTGTTTACTTTCCATGCAGACGAAGCCTGTCTACACCCTGCTCAGCTCTATTTGTTTACCTGTGGATTCTGCTTTCACGCCTAGCATTGCATTGTGGGACACCGGCAGGGAGCGCGGATGAGAATAAGCTTGGGGGTTTGTGAAGCATGTGAGATGTTCTTTTTATACACTCAAGCAAAGGGCACGGCCCCGGACTGTCTTAGGGATATGAACGGGGCAGAACCAAGCCCACCACTTTTGGACACAAAACTTAAAAATTAGGACAAATGGACCGTGTAAAGATGTGTTCTGCTTCAAGTGCGATTTCCCATTTTGACTCCAATGTGAATTACTGTTAAATCCTTCAGATGGTTTTTACTTTTTTCAATACTACTTCATTCATAGACGTGACACAATTCATTGCACCGTTTACTGGACAAAACATTTATGTTTCCAATCTCATTTCAGTCCTCACTGCAAATCACTGTCCGCTGTCTGGATTAACAATCAGATTCACTACCACTGACTGCCAGATACGTGACATGGAAGATGTGCATTTATTTCTATGGACAAAACCCTAATCCCAATAATGACAACCTTAACCATAAGTAACCAAACAACAAACTCTTTTGACATTTTGACTTTTTTGATTGCAGTTACGGAATTTCCCCTTACGGGGACCAAAAAAATGGTCCGCACAACATCAAAAGAACAGGTTTTTTTCACATTGTGGGGGCATTTGCACCCCACGATGTAATGTATACCTGGAACGCACGCACATACACAAACACATGCACCTACAGTATCTGCATATATAATTTCCTTTTAACCCCCAGTCTGTCCAATGACTTTTAAATTGGGAAGAATGTTCCTCATTTTACACAGTTTTAATTTAAAGATTTCCAGGTCACTGCAAGCAAGTTAAATCGCTAAGACTTGTCTCACAGTTGAATATGACTGAAATCCAATTATGCTAATGTCCATTAGGCAATTGGAATGAATACCAATACTTTCTTAACTGGTAAAGATTTGCTACTGTGTTTTTTTCCATATAATTTAACTTCCTATGTGCAGCATAGCACATCAATATATATATGCATAATTTCTTTTTTCAGTTTACCCTAAAATGAGAAACTGACGTTTCACAACCTATGGCTTTTAATTCCGATATGTGCAGTGAATAATGTAGCAGTGCAGCCAATCTACTGCGTATGAAAATGGAACCTCTTTCAGCTGAATAACTGCGGTTTTCCTGATTCCACCGTTCTGCTGTAATCTTTTGCCCCAGCAAAGCACAAGGCTGCCGCAGTGACATTTGCATGTTGCTGTCTTTTGGTCATCAATGTAAAATCATTAAAAAAATAGGTAATAATACATTTAGATGATTAAATCAGTCAATCCATCCCTAAAAACCATCCATAATATGCTTGTCTTGTGTTGTTTCAGTTTTTACATGCTTTGCATTTAACATCAAACGGTAGAATAAATTATGGCCGTCACAGTGGCTTGTCTGGTCTTCCACTTCCTTGATTGGGGTGTGAATTCCATCTCAAATTCACTCTGTGTGGAATTTATTCTTTCTAAGTTTGTGTAATGTGAATTGGTGCCACTGAAATATCCATAGCATGTTCGAGCTCTGCAATGCACTGGCGTCCTGCACTGGGTGCTCCCAGCCTTGTTCCCAATCCTCTGCTTCTTAGGATGGGCTCCAGGCTCACCCTGACCTTAAAAACTTCAAAACAAAAGCACATAGACATTAAATCAGGACTTTGTTATTTCAGCCTTCCTCTGCCAGGCCAGGGAGGGTAGCCCCCCCTTTGAATCTGGTTCCTCCCAAGGTTACTTCCTCCTGGGGAGGTTTCACTTGCCACTGTCGCCTCTGGCTTGCTCTCTGAGTCGATGTAATGATGTGAAAATGCGCTATACCAAGAAAACTGAATTGAGATGCATATTAAATGCATGCATAACATTCGACCTATCTTTATAACAAACATTTAATAATTAATTAATTTTTAGCATTTAAAAAGCCATTGCTTCTCTATGTTGAATATTTCAGTTGTTCTTCAATCCATCTTCAAGCATCACCTGGAGCCGATCCCAGGCAGCACAGGGCAAAAGGCTGAGGTTTATACCCTGGACAGAATGCCTATTCACCACAGGATGCATAAAGGCAGCTTTAGGGATGTCAGTTAATTGAAATGTAACATGGGAAGAAAATGCACACAAACGGTATGCTGGAGTCATTCTAACCAGCTACCCTGGAAGAAAGAAGCCAATGCAGCATCCAATTTCTGTGCTTATTAAGTTATATAACTTCCAACTAGATATTTGTGGCTTTGATAGAAAAGAGTAAATGAATTTAGATGTAATACAAAATTTGACCCAAGCAGTGACAGAGTCTCTTTGCTAATTAATGTCTCCATCCTCAAGTTGTTATAATCAGATTATTAAGACATTGCTGCATGAAGTCGCACCACTAATAGCGACATTTTCTGTGAATAAAAAAAAAATGAAAGTAAACCAAAGATACAAAGAACTTTTTTTTTCTTTTTTTATCTGCACCTGAGTTTCTTATTTCGTACAGCATCCGAATTTAGCATTCTTCAGCAAAATCGTATTTGGCTGCGTATGTGATATGTTTACATAATGAAACCTACTCATAGATATTTCAAAGGGTTCATGAAGACGTCTTAGCTTCTGCTCGTACTATGCTAACGGTCGAAGTTGTTTTTTCCAGTACGGAGACCGCAGAAAGCCTATCCCCCCTTCCAGTCAAATAAATCCCTACATAACCAGGCTTTAGAGTTCTAGATATAGAAGCAAAGAAATAACAGATGGTCAGGCATTTGCAAAGCAGCATTGCATCAGTTGTATTGAGTAACATACATTTGTAACCCTTAAAGGAAAATTCCTGAGGCGGCAGGAATCTCTGTACGTTTCGAAAACTTACATCAAAGGAAATTAACCAAGTTAGCCATGTAGATGGTGAATACGTTCTGCTCTGGAGAATCAGAAGAAGACGACCCCATTTCGTAGGGCGTATCGCTGGATATTATTTACTGAGGCCTTTGTGAACTGCACAGGAAAATCAATGACTGCTGCAGTCACTCTGTTCAGCTGGTCCCTTTATTATTTGGGGCATGCCGTCATAAATCACACGCATGTGATGCCTGTAGGCCTGTTGCAGATGGTATAATACTAGTTTCTAAATAAATGGCCATGTTTCAGAGCAAGAAGCTGCCGGAGGCAAAATATGAGAAGAAAAGACAGAAGTGAGGAGCAAGAAAAGCATCTTCGAATATTTCAGATATCAAAACTAACTTAATTTACACATAGCACCTGCCACTACAATAGCTAGTTAGATGTTTCTGAATAAAATTAATATGAATAAAATGAATGTCAGCCATGTTTTTATTGTTTAATGCAGATCAATATTCAGGTCAATATTACAAAGACAGCACCAAGGCAACAGCGACAGAGTCATCTTTGAATTCTTCAGATATACAAACTAACCTGGCTAATTTACACATAGCATAGCTAGTATACGATTAAAATGGATACGCGTATGAATAAAATCAATAAGTGTTCCGTGGTTTTTTTACTATTTAATGCCGGAAAGTGAGCATTACAAAGATAGGAGGTGATGTCGAAGTGACGGTTGGTGATGCTGACCACTGACGTTGCCACTGAGCGCGCCAGGCGTGCAACGTAACCTGCGTCCGAGCGCAACTCTGGTGTTACAGGACCAGCTCGGCCGTTTTATTCCACCACTGAGAGTGTCTAAATGCTCCTGACACCGCTACCTAAAGCTAGCAGATGAATGCTCTCTGTCTGCACCCTCCGCTCACTGCTTTCTCACCTACTTGGCTTTTGTCTATAGATCAAGAGATAGTAGTTAGCTGGCAGGAGTTGTATCCAAGCCCTGCTTCCTCAGCCCTTTGCACTCTCTCCTAGATAGTGTTCCACAATCAGAGTGGAAGAGTCCTCAGCTGTGTTTAATTTTGGCCAAATGCCATTGCCGAGCCAGGCTGCCGGTCAAGTGCTGCGCTGAAGGACAGCTCCCCAGGCAGTGGGCCTCTCCAGAGGCCCGTGGTTTGTGTGCTGTGTGTGTATGCCATCCTTCTCATCTTTTTCCTATCCTTGCTGGTCCAGGCTAGTTTTACGAACTGTTCCGTGGCTGAACCTGGATACTTGAGCCTCAGGAACAGCAATGGTACAGAACTGAGCTGTCATCGTGTAGGTCTTTACTGTGGGAGGGAGCAGTCTTTCGGCTGCTGAAGCCAGGTTCCTCAGGGATATTCTTGGCCTCTCTCACTGGGTATTCTTTTACCGCTGAAACTGTCCTTTGCAGGCCTCACTGTCAGACTAAAGCTATTACTTCATATTTTGTAATAACTGTGTTTTTAAATTTAGATATTTGTTGCCATGTTCTGTTTTCCCAAGTTGTTTAGCTATTGCAGAATTCAAAAACATTATTTAAATATAAATTCTGTACATTTGGTTAGTGGGAATGAACAAATAGGGATGAAACCATGGCAGGTCACATGGGAGTAGCGGACTGGTGTCCAAGGTTAACGGAGAGAGAGACTTGTTTTTTTAAATCATTAATACAGGGAAAAGGCACCAGCTGTCTAAGTAAAAATCAGTTCTCTGTTGTACCTGGTATATCCCTGTATTGTCAGCAGGGGCAGACCCTGGCATGAGTAAGATGGGCGATTGCCCAGAGCGGTGTATTCTGCGGGGGTGTCGCTTAGCAAACTTGCCGAATTCCCCCGCTGAACAAATTTTAGCTTTGCCGCCTCCCACTGGTCGATGACTTTTACCGTCATCGGTCCTCCCCAGTCAACAACATTTCTTGTCACCACTGCCCCCCCCCCAACCCCGCAAACACAGAGTGCAATTAGGTGGGGAGGTTTCCCAAGCTGCCTCATGAGCTTTGACCAGCACTGGTTGCCACAAATATGCATAAATTGGTCACGATGTGACCAATATGTACATTCCTCTGCCACACTATAGCAGGCCGGTGCTCATTTACCGCTCCGCCTCATTTCCACTCAAGGAATCAATTACATTGTGCTGGACCCCCGTCACGCACAATCAGAAATGATACATGAGAACAAGAATAGCAGTATGAAAGCAGGCAAGGATCGACAAGGTTGGACCGCGAGCAAGTGAATAAGTCTGCTGGCAAGGTGCTGGAAGGTGAACCAAAAAATGAAGTACCCATTATTTCAACTGAAGCATTTACCACGTTTGGAGGATTTGAGGTTGACTGAAATTCGAGCATGCCTGTTCTTGCGTGTTCTCTGCTCAGCCGTTAACAGGGCCGAGACACACCCTGGGAGACAAGTAGCTGTAATTCGATTGAACTAATCCAAGGAGCTACTCTCTCTCCAAAGGGTGGATGGCCAAAGAGAGAGACGGAGCTCTGAGTGAGGATTATCCCTGAACTTCACTCAGCGCAAGTAAGGGGGAGCAGAGGGGGGAAATCAATAATTATCACCACTTTTTTGGAACTTTTTACCACTGGGACCAATCATTAATTTACTGAAAAAGAATGCTATTATTTTGAAAATTTACTTATATTTTATATAGACAAATGAAGTACAAATGAAGCAATGTTTCACTGTGCAAATATACTAAATCCAAATAAGGTTTGACTGGAAATGTTCTATTTTCTTAATGCGGCTAGGTACTATATACACCAAATAATCATTATTATTTAATTATGTTAAACTGTATTTACAGTAATGGTGTGTGAGTGTACCCTGTGATGGGCTGAACCCCCATCCTGGGTTGTTCCCAGCCTCGTGGCTCGCTCATTGCTTCCGGGATAGGCTCCGGACCCCCTGCGACCCAGTAGGATAAGCGGTTTGGAAACTGGATGGATGGATGGATGTATTTACAGTAACATAGAGAGAAAAAAATGTGTGTGGGACTGCTGACTGGGGAGGGAACAGACACATTTGCTTAATAAATAAATCAATACATAAATAGCTTTATCAGGATGTGCGTCTTTTTGCCACAAAAAAAGTAGATATATAGATAGATAGAATGTGAACTTGAAAGTGAATATCACATAGTAAAATGTGATAAATGTTATAAAAATATATGAATTGTTAAAAAATGCGCATATAAATGGTATGGAATGGTATAGTTTGTTTGCTTGTGCTCCTCTGGGTTAGGGTTATCTGACCCGGCCATGTATTCTTCCGGAACGTCACTATTCACAGGGCTAATTATAAATTGCAAAGTGGAATGGAAAATCTGCAATCAGCACCGCAAATTGGTGCAGAGAAGATGACCTGATTGGAACCCCATGAATTTTACATTAACAAAAAAATGTACAGTGAAGAACAGGCCCCATTTACTCTAAATAACAGAAAAATTTCCACTTGGCCATGAGCATATTTGCAATTTTCAAACAGGAGTGAACGCTTTTCAGAATAACGGATATTGGGGACCTTTTTCATTTTTCTTTACTACAAATGAAATGTACATCCTATGTCCTATATATATATATATATATATATATATATATATATATGCATGTATAGAAATGTACAGTATATAAATGTATGTTATTACACTGTGAGATGCAGTGAGAGTATGGTACATTGTTGTGGGGGATGGGCCGGGTTAGTGAACAGGTGCCCCCTCTCACCTCTACATCGGTTGTCACAGATATAGAGTGAGTTCCCCCTTATTAGGAAGAGAGAGAGACCAGGAGCAATGATCCTGCTCTTGGGGCGTTCTCGTCCCGCAGAACATCCACGTCCCCCCTGAGTCTCACATATAATTTTTCAAATTACTTCTAAAATGATTACTACTATAAATAGTAGTACTCTCTAGGACGATATGGTTCAAAACCTTCAAGGTAATCTTTTTCTTATGACAGTAAGAGGTAATATAACACCATTGTGTCACAAATTTATTAATTAATTTCCTTTGGAGACATACACAGCCTAAATAGGAGGTCTTGATAGGGACGTAAAGGCTGACTTTGTCATTATGTTAAACTAAAAACTGAGAATGAATATACATAACATTTTACAGCCTCTCAACTCTGGATATCGTTCTTTTGTCCATAGCTTATTGATGCTCTTTAGAATTGAGATCTCATTTTTAAATGTCACCTTGCAAAATCAAGTGATTATTCAGAGTTGTGCTCAAGCGTCTGGTGTTCGTTGTGAGGGCTGCCAATACAGAGAGCAGCCAAGCTATTTTGTGAAGGATGAGGGCAGTTAATATTCCAGATGGACTCCAAGGAACACACTAATAGGTAAGGAGCAACTGCACGTGACCGAACACATACGGACAAGATCGCTTTGGACTTTAAAAGCCTTTGACCATTAAAGTTTCAGAATCTGAGTTTCTGTGACCTATTGTGTTATAAAATGTATTATGAAATACAGTGGAGGGAAAAAGAAATCTAGAAATTGAGTCATCATATTCAGCTACTTAATAATGCATGTGAATTGACGAAGCATTGTTCTATTACGGCTATGGCTGAGGCGCAGGGGATTCTAGAAAAACACAAAGGCCCATTCTAATGATTACAATGCATCTTGGTTCCACATGCAATAATGATGCCAGGGAACGAGGATTTGTTTTACTAGCTGCCGAGGTGTGCAGGAACGCACTGGGGCGTATTGAAGAAAAGAAGCGCAGGCAAATTAACATAAGTCAAATAATCATTTGCGGGGCAGAATAGTTTTTTAATTTTGTGGGTAATCTATAAAGAATAATTTTGGGAATTAGCTCTTGAATAACTTGAGGTGTGTTTGGAGTTTGTCGTCGAGGCAGCTTGAGCCGCGGTTAGTGCCCCCTTGTCTGCTGATGGTCCTGAAAAGTGAAGCTTTGTCTTGAACCGCATTCAGTATTTGTCTGTTCTAAGGTTAAGTTAAAGTCCCTCTGTCACACATTATGGTAAACTCTGAAAAACACCAAAGTAGGCCTACGAAGTCAGTAATTTAATAACATATTGCGAGGCTAAAATCACTATAAAAGTGTTTTGGTACTATTGATCAAGAAAATAAAACATTTTGCTAGGAAAATGTGAACCTGAACAAAAAGTCTTTTATGTAGTTTATATTTCGGTAGCAGTTTTTAAAGTTTTTCAACTAAAGTAAGCTCAAAATCTAATATGATAAATTTATCCTCTATGGGATCACATAGGGGGGCGGCATGGTGGTGCAGTGGTTAGCACTGTTGCCTCACACCTCTGGGACCCAAGTTTGAATCTCCACTGGGGTCACGTGTGTGGAGTTTGCATGTTCTCCCCATGTCGTCGTGGGGTTTCCTCCGGGTACTCCGGTTTCCCCCCACAGTCCAAAGACATGCTGAGGCTGATTGGACTTGCTAAATTGCCCATAGGTGTGCCTGTGTGAATGAATGGTGTATGAATGTGCCCTGCGATGAGCTGGCCCCCCATCCTGGGTTGTTCCCTGCCTCGTGCCCATTGCTTCCGGGATAGGCTCCGGACCCCCCGCAACCCAGTAGGACTAGCGGTTTGGAAAATGGATGGATAGATGGGATCACATAGTGGTGTGGGGCCTTGGGTACAAGCAGGGGTGGATCCAGAATGAGATACCATTGTGGGGTGCACACACACACACACACACACACACACACACAAACATAAACATGTTTGTATTCATATCTTTGGGGGGACCATCCATTCATTTCTATGGGCAAAACCCTAATCCCAGCAATGACAACCTTAACCACTACCCAGGCCTAACCTTAACCATAAGTGACCATTAGTTTTTTGAATGCACTCATAGAATTTTATACATCAAGAGTTTCCGCTTGTAGGGACCAAAACAGTGGTCTCAACAATGTCAGAATAAGAGGTATTTATGACAATGTAACGGACACATGGCCCAGACACACAGACAATGGGAATTTTAGAACTGCTAATTCACTTAAACATTACAGCAAATAACCAAAAAACAGTTTTCCCCATTGTGCAACAATCACAGCAAAACTTAGTTAAACATACACATGTATATGTGACTGTATAAAGAGGGAATGATGTCCTTTTAGTATATTTTTATAACGGTGTATATATACTGTATATATATGTTCTGCCGGGGGATGTCTTTTTTCACCTAAAGCCTTGTTCCTTTGGCCAGGCTGTTACATAAAGCTGTTAAACAGCTCCCCTGCCACACACTTTGACAGGTAAGTTGGCTTCTCTTCCATTCCTTGCAGTCCTCGATATTTGGGGGGGGGGGGGGGGGGGGCTATCGCTCAAGTTTAGGCTGCGGCTTTAGTGTGGGGCACGATTCACTCACAAGTAAAATCGATAAAAAGCCCCTTTAATATTTCTATGCGGCATACACCTGCCTATGGTAACCGCTAATGTTCCTTTAATGATGAAGAATGTAACAATAACCTGAAATGGACTGAGTTCAGATGTTCTATTTAATTTTATGTTTTTTTCCCCTTTAGGGAGTTCTGACCAGAATATTGCTTTTTCAGATACCGGCCGGGGTATCGGGGGGGAGTGGGGGGGGGTCACTGCAGGTAGGTAGCCAGACTTTATGCTGGGCAATTAAAGTGAACTGTACAAGATTCGGTGCAGGGAACACTTCAGAAAGAGCGAATAAAAGCTGTCCGATATGTAGGCTCTGTCCAGAAGAATGCAGCATGGCTTTCAAATCCGGTTCTAAGTTTATGTCTAAATTTAACTCGCGCACACACATACTAACACGTGCAAGAAACAAATATCTTGAAGGGGTCTAACGGTGTCTGCACGCTGTTCATTATCGCTTATGAAATGCAGATTTTTTTGCCGCTGATTTCTAGCAGGTGACATGCATGCTTTGCCAGATGTTGTTATTTATTTATTTAGCTTTGCCGGGCGAACCGTAACGGCCCCTGAGCCCAAACACGAAAAATGTGTTTTATTACGGAAAACGGATCTTATACTATACTATACTATACTACTATACTAAATAAAAAAAAAAAGCCCGCGGACGTTGTATCCCGTCTGGACTGGCTTTGAGTGGCCTTATTCTCAAGGACGACTTGTTCAAATGGCTCCTAACTGGGCCCCACAATTCCTGTGACTGTTAGACCCATCTGCAGTATTTGGATTGCTGTTCACTGGGCATCATTACGAGCTAAACTTGGCCAGATACACCTTTCCCAGCAGTGTCGGGAACTGTGTGTGTCATGTACTCAACAACACCATATGCCGTACTCCATACAGCTTTATGCTGGCCGTTGTTTACCACTCAGATGTGCCAAGTGCGTACCTCTGCACACACAATATTCCAGTTTGCTGTTTTTCTCCAAGTTGTTTATATCATTTATTGTAGATCTGAGGGTTTGTATTTTATGGAGGAACTACAGATTATATTGTGACTATAAAATCATTAGTAAATGATTTAAATTCTCTCTTTTAGATGTTCTTCTTGTAATTAATAGCTGAAGCTGTGAAAGAAAATTAATTTATGATATTATATGTGACTTTTCATATGACTTGTTTGAAAGACTTATAGTGCACACAGCTTGATAACTTTCTTTATGGCAACACTTAATCCATCTGGACTGAATAGAAGTGTGAAGTTTTCGAAAACTTCAATATTTTCACGAACATTATGAAAAAAAAAAAGCTTCTATGCCAAAACAGACAATCGGTGTGATTAAGCACGGGGTTGTCTCTCCAAAGAAAAACAGAAAATTTCCTGGCTGTGTTCCATTACTGTAAGTAGCTAAAAAAAATAGAGTTTAAATAAGAAAATAAGCGCAATTAATTGATTCTGTCTGCACTTGAGTTTTTTGCGTTATGAGAAGAATTAAGAAGTTTAAAAAAGGTTATGTAAAATGCATTACACGGCTGTACAAATCCTCTTTGTGAGGGAAACTGGCAGTCATGAGTGAATCTTGATTCCAAACAAATTCTCTCTGCTGAGAGCAGGTAGAGTATGCTGTTTATCAGTGTTTGAAAAGTACAGTGTGCTTTTGATTGACTTCCAGCAGCATGTGCATGAAAGGATTTTCTTTTGGACACTTTCCAGCGTTAATGTATCATAGCGTTAGCTGCACAAACTTTTCCAGCTTTTGTCTACATCCCACTGTGAAACGCTCACACGTTGATGGCAGCAAGTAAATGACAGAACAAGACGGATAGTATTTACAGCCACCTAATTATCTGCCAGCACAATGCAATAAGGAGAATTTGTCATTAAATTCAAATTTGTCTAATTACAGAAGCAGTCTATTTTTTAATTGCAGGCCTGTGGTGGATTTGAAAGAAAAAATATCTGCTTACGTAGAAGTATATGTTTTGTACCTCAGTTAATGAGTAAATTAATGTTATATTTGATCTATTCAATCCATGTTCTGAAAAATTCGACTTGTTTGGGTTATGAATCATGCACTTAACACCCACAGATATGATTGTTCCTACAAGAACTGCCGTTCCTTTCGAGGTCAGTCACACGCACCATACTGTGCGCAGAGAAATGATTCAAAGCAGACACAAAATGTTGGCGATACAGAAGCGAAGAGCTGCGACACTCAGGGACCGAACTTCAAGCAAAATTAGGCTGGTTGTCAAAGGGCACTGCCGTTACTTTGTATCAGATCATCCCACATCACGACTTTTCTAACTCTCACGCCTACCTTGGGGTCAAATTGACCCCCAAAGGGACATGTCAGGTGACTTCCCATATTAACACAATTATTGTAGGAGTGTGTAAGAGCTAAAATGCACATTAACAATTCAACCATGAGTTTCAAATGCAAGTTCTTGCACTTTAAACAAGAACTAACAAAAGCCCCAGAAGATGGAACATTAAAATGCTGCGTCCTTCAGAGATCCGGTTTGTGCTGTGCCCCGTTGGCAATGTTCGAGCAAAACTGTCAAACCCATCTGGAACTAAGTACATAAAATACAAAGCCTTTTTCAGAGGACGAAAGTATATCCTTTGGAGGACTTCAGAGTATCTCTAGAAGGTTGAACATTATCAGCTCTTATATATCAAGGAAAGAAGGCAGGGTCTTGTTTACTGCAGACAGATGTGATGGAAGATGTCTGGCTTCTTCCAAATCTATAGCTATCAAGTAGTAGTGGGAATTCCTGCTGACTTTCTGAGTTTCATAGGACTTCGACATAAACGGAGCCAGCTGAATCACGTCTCTAAGCATTGTGTCTTAAAAATATTGTTGCATAACTTATAAAAGGAACAAATTGGCACAGCATATGCACATAAAACCTTTTAAACTCTTGAGAACTCAAAGCAATCGAAGGAATGCAAAAGCAGATCTGCTGCAGACTAGAAGGAACTTGTTATGCAGCATAATATGGTGTTGCTGTCAGCTATAGTGGATTTGTGACGTAAATACAGAAACACAAAGGGATGGAAAGTTTAGAAAGAGAAGTAACCGCAGTACCATACTGTGCTGTATGGTAATGTGGTATTCGATGCACTTGCGGTAACGCAGATGTGTTCACTAGGTTCAAGACAAATTAGCACATTCTGTATGAGGTGTCTGAAAGGGATATTCTATAATAAATTTCCATGATTGATCAGCTTTAATGTTTAAATCCATGGCTGACAGTCTCTTCTAAAGCAGTTGGATCATTTTTGACCATTCCAAGCAGCCCCGTGCCTGAATGGATAAATTCAGGCTAAGTACTTTGTCGAAGAGCACCGATAGAGATCATACATTACATCATTTTGTCTCCAGTACCGGTCCCCCCACCCCCACATTTGCTCAGTGACAGCACCGTGGAAATCTCAGCAGCCGCGGCTGACTCTCGGTTGAGACTGCCGCCCGCCAGAGTTGTGACAGAGGGAGGCTGGAGGTGCAGGAGCGACGGGAAAAGGACAGAATGTTTGCAGGCGCGATGGGTACTGTTCCGTGAAGTGAGAGTGGTGTGGGGTGGGGGGAGGGGAGGGGGGCTTTCAGTGGGGGAATCGACGAGGCCGACTATGCCAAGCTCCCAGTCGGGAGGTACAGCAGTAAGCTGCCCGCCAGCCCGCTAATCAAACTGGCCAGACAGATCGTGGCACTTCCCATCACACGGTCTGCGGCATTCGAAGCTGTCATCGCCAGGACCTTGCGCAAAGAACTCCTCCTCGTTGTTAAGAAAACAGGACAGTAAACGGGAGGCAAGGCTTAGAATCTTGGAAGTCACAATCAAAGTAGCTTCACAGCGAAATCATTTCTGTAAGAGTTAGCGGACTGTTGTTTATCCCACGCAGCACGAGAGCTACCTTCCACTTCCGATGGATTCACACGCACGCAGCAAAGCGATTCTCGCACCCCACCTGTGCAAATTTACTGCTCTCCGCGACACGCGGCTGCCTTGGGTGGAAAGGTCGACCTCGGCCTTGAAACAAATGACACAATAAACGTTAGACAGAGCATGACAGTTTATTTATTTAATTATTTTTGTCTTTCTGTCAGCCTGGCATGGGTAACATGGCATCACAGATGGCACTGGCAATGCAGAAGAAATACAGACAGGCTGATTAATATTTAGAGGTGGTAGCACTAAAGTTATAAAAAGGAAATTCACCTAGACGTGGCTTTATAATTCACATCTATCTTACGATCCTGTTAATATGTGACGTAATTATCCCTGATTGTCTGCAAGTCCTCACTTTCACCCACAGCCACACAACAAGTAACTGTTAAATTTAAATGAGGGAGCACGTAAAACAATGCCATAGTAAATGATACATGCTGGCAACCATCTGATTTTAATGAATATAATTAGGGAAGCATGAAATTCTGATGAATATAAAACAGAAATTATCGCCTTATGCCGGTTATGAGGAAAAAAAAATCAATGTGCCGTAAGGCATGGCCATAAACGGCGGTAACTTTTCAATGCCTTTTGTTTTTTTGTCAAAAGAAACTGAAATCGGAGGGAGAAAGATGGCAAGCTGAGTAATTTGGTGGGCTGTTTTCGTTTTATTCCATTTCAGCTTTTACCGTAGCTCGGTGACTAACAGTTTCATCTGACAATTTATTTCCCAGACTTATGATTATGACATACTGTGATCGCAATCCGGTACCGAGAAATCTGGAACTGGAACGAACCTGGTTTCCTTGTTCGTTTCAACGTTAAGGTAACGGTCCGCGGTAATTACTCACCTACCAAGTAAAAATCTCTTTTTCAAGACATACTGTATGTGAAAACCCAGAGGTTATTTATATTTGCTATGGATCAGGGGTATAATGAAAGATTCGAGCAGTTCAAGATATTATGAAAGCAAAAAGGTAAACAGATGAATATTTGCCAGGTAAATGACCATTTTTCTGTACAAGGAAGAGAATTTGTTCAAACAAAACCTTGTCTTTACATTGTATTAATGAAGTCATCATTGGAGCATAAAAAGGCAAAAGATTGATTATATAACTGAACTTTATGTATAGCTAAGTCGCTTCATACCTGTTTCCAAAGGAAGATAGTATATTTACAGTACTTAAAAATGACAGCAGCAAACTGAAGGCATCAACTGTAAACAGAAAGTCTTTCCACTAAAGAATATCATTCTCTCCATAATATCATAAGCAGTGTTGAACAAGTAAATTGTGAAGCATTCAGAATTATATCTCCAGTAGATGCCCTGTTTTTTTTTTAACTAATCTGTGACGGTGTCTCCGACCATCTGTCGGTGTAAAATGGGTTCACCAGCATTCAGCAGTCGACGAGAACAAAGAATCTCCTTTGTCTTTACTGTAATGGGTGACCCAGGCTCGCCAAACAAACGAGTTTTACAGTGCTCCTTTTCAAAGACCTATCATACTAACAATGGCCATCTGCACACAATCATCCACTGTTCAGAGCCAACAGAAGCCTGCTAGCTTCTCTAATGTACTCAGAAATAATGGTAGTATAATATTAGTCGTAATTATTTCTATTTCATATCATCTAGGTTTACAGGCGTATTCATCAGTGTCTGACTCATAATTTCCACCATTGTGTTTCTAACTATGAGATAATAAAGACATTGGATGCCATATAGCTTATGTGGCTGCTTTCGTGAACTTCTTTCATCTGCATGCTACTCAAAAGGCCCCAAACAAGCTATACTTACGTTTGTGTAGCTCAGACTTGCTAACATATTGACTAATGTTACGATTATAACATTCAATGCCATGGCATTACAGCTAGGCAATCTTCAATACAGAACACGCAAGCGTGATAAAAATCTGATTTCAGGGACTGATGTTTGCAAATGGTTTATGGCTATTAATGATGTCCACCACGCCAAACCTGCACCTGTTTATTTTTTATGAGAAATGATAAATATTTTAATAAGAGGCTAAACCCATTGGAATGCAGTGGAATTATGTTGTTCTGTGACCAGAATTTTCTTTATAAAGAGGTATTTACTTGGGGCTGTCCTGAATTTTAAAGCAGGTATCTTCTGTTGTAATCTATCGGGCCATCCTGCTCAGGGTGTACCCTGGCCTTGCACCCTGTGCTACCAGGGATCGGCTCCAAGCCGTCTGTGACCCTGACTAGGAGAACGTTTAGAAGATGGATGGATTTTATTGGCCTAGATGTTGCAGAATGATGTGGTCACAAGTTGACAGGATTTGCTTTGCTACATTAAGCGCACTGTGTTTCAGTATAAGGAATGTTTTTCACTCAGAAAACCAGAAAACGTGACATTTGAGTGAAATTAATACGATCTGTATAAACGATTTTTAAATAATAAAACCAGTGCAGGTTCAGCTGCATTGTAGTAGAAGAAGGTCTTGGAAACAGAGACTGCAGTTTCTACACTGGATTCTAAAGCCTTAAACAGACCACTCTGAAAGACAAAAAAAAAGCAGGAAATTACTGCGAACCATGGACTTATAAGCGTCAACTATGCTCTGATCTAAAATCAGAATTGTTTATATTATTAATCTAAATAAATCATGTGATGCTTACCCTATGATTATGGCACTTTGACTAGTTAGTTAGCAGAATTCGCATTTTTATGGTTTTGCCCTTATGCATCCATAAATCTTGACTTGTCTGCAGTTCTTTAACAGAAAATAGCACAGGTAATAGAAGACATCAATTACTCACCCTTTAAATGTTGACTTTTTTCCTCCTCAACACAGTATTGATTTTAACTCACCACTAACGACAACAATTCTGACAGCAGTTCATGTTCCCTTTTCCAGTTTTGTCAAGAAAATGCGACACTATAAACATATTAAGGTCAAACTGCATTTCCCTGTATTTCAGTAACTGCCTTGAGATGCTGAAATGAAATTTCAGTTTTTGAAATTGTAAGATATGTTTTTCACAGGAATATCCAAAATACCAAAAAATGTCCAAAACATATACATCTAAATTTTTATATTTTTGAAACCTTGATCTTCAGTGGTGCAGTGGTTAGCACTGTTGCCTCCCACCAGCACGACCTGGGTTTGAGTCTCTGCCATAGCTCCATGTGTGTGGAGTTTGCATGTTTTCCCCATGTTGTTGTGGGGTTTCCTCTGGATATTCCATTTTACCCCCACAGTCCAAAAACATGCTACGGCTAATTGCAGTTGCCGAATTGCCCATAGATGTCTGTGAGTGTGCCCTGTGATGAGTTGGCGCCCCATCCAGGGTTGTTCCCTGCCTTGTGGCTGTACTGTAGCTTCTGGGATAGACCCCCTGTGACCCTGGATAGGATAAGTGATTTCAGAAGATGGATGATGTTCCACCTTTTAGGGACAGGATAAGTTCTTTAGGGCCTCAGGAATTCTTGAAAATTAGTTTTATTAAAAAAATGGACGGAAAATACCAATAAAAAATAAACAGTAATGCTTTGTAATTCCTTTACAATGCATTCATAGAACATTCAGTGCACCTTCATAATGCATTGATAAAGCATTTATAGAACACTCAAAAGCAGCATGTAAGTATACTTTAACATACTACTATAACATACAGCGGTAGTATATATTAATAAGAGACATTATATGATTATATGATTATAATGATTGTTATAATCATATAATGTTCATGATTAATGTACATTTAAGCTAAGGCATGTTAGGATGTTAAGGTGTACTTACATGCTCCTCATGAATGTTCTATGAATGCATTATGAAGGTGTACTGAATGTTCTATGAATGCATAATGATTGCATTATGAAGGTGCGTAAACGTAAAGCGTTACCGAATAAACTATACTGGATTGAAAGAAACAACAATGAAATTAACTTAACAACAATGAAATAAACACGAACATAACCAATTAAATCTTTGTTTATGTTCTCTGATCTACAGTATATATTATCTAAATATTAGTCAATCAGAATAGATTAACGAATATAGTAGATTAATAGAAAGTCTCACTTTATTTGTTTAAACAACTAAAACAAGAGTTAAAGCATGAGTTTGATGTTTCAGAATATGAACATTCTATTTAAATAATAGATCGATTTTATTAATTGTTAACTTTGACAGCACCCTTATTGATATCTCCAATCATGGATGCCAATTATCTCTGTTAGCCAATGACCTAATCATTTGTATTGTCACATTGTCTTTATCGCCATAGCTGCTTGTATGAGCTCCTGTCATTGGCACATTTCTGTTGTAAGGTCCAATATCCAATTACGGGCTAAAATTGATCCCAGGGAAAGTTGGATACTGAAGATACCAGACGCAGGTCTGTACCGCAGGGAAAGTTGGATACTGAAGATACCAGACACAGGTCTGTACCGCAGGGAGCCAGCGGGAAAACCGTCTCAGCATTTCTCAGCCACGATATGGAAAAATAGATTCATACGGGAATTGACGGCATGGCTGGGATGAAATTTCCACATTCAACTATGTGTTTAGAATTTAATACATGAGCAGACTGCCATTTAATGTACACTGTGATCTAAATAAGATCTGTCACATGGCGAAAACTGAGTTATTCCTATTTTTTTGTAGTGCTAATGGAGGCAAAACTTTGGATATAATTGATTTCATGTTTATTTTACCCGTTTGGTAAAAAATGTATCTTTATTGTCAGCCAACAGCTAATAAGGCATGTTTGTTTAGGAAATACATTCGAACCTTGATGCTGATTGGCTGTTGTGTGGCACAATAAATTCTTTGTCGGGCTTAGAAGGATTTCATTAGAAGCAGAACAAAAGAATACAATGTCCTGGCTGCTGAACTGAGAAGGATTTGTTTTTAATGGAAGCTTCTAGAAGACCCCTGCAAGGCTGCCAGTACAACCTACAACTTAGTGGCTGATTTATAGGGCTTCTGCACCAGAGAATATTTTCACGTTGCTTTTTTCCAGAGTAATTTAAATGTAAATATAACTTAAAACATCAATGTATAAAAATAACACTAGTTCTCTTTGCACTGTTTACTTTACCTAAAAAGGTGCAAAATAAACCTGAATATTAATGGAAATATAAAAATCAATAAACCAATTAATATACATTTATTAGGTCACTGCACTAATGGAAAAAAAGGTTGCAAACAATTGAGGGATTGTATAAAGCAAATTTAGGTTTAATACAATTGCTTAGAAGGAAATAAGTATTAGTTTGACTTATCTAATTAGTATCATCATTATTTTATTTCCCAGTTACTTTTCATTAAAGGAAACATAATAAATAAAACATTAGAAATGTTTCTTCCAAGGCTAATATTTTTGCTTCCTTTGCCTCACTACCTAAAATTTCCCAAATCAGCGACAGCTTTAATCTCTGCAGTTGTGCGATAACATATTGTTTCATTTATCTTTTTTTTGTTTTGATTGTGGCCGACAATCAAACACCACAAACACCAACATTCTCCCTGCCAGTGACACATACGCACACGCAAACACACAAATAGCACACAGAGGCCTAGTCCCTAGGCTCTCTTTTCACTGCAGGGAGGAAGAGACCTTGAAAATCAATCTAACTTTTTTGATATACCGAATATAGAAAGATAAAACATTTAAAAGCCATGAAAGAAAATAGTGCTGCTAAAAATAAAAAATGCCAGAAAGCGACCAGAATGACAATTTTCAGTAATAACTGAAAAAAAACACAACATAGAAACCGGCTGATAAAACAGACACTGACTATTTCTAATGTGCTACGATATTCAATGTAAATTAAATTCATACTAAGTGAAGAAAATGTTTACTTTAGTTATTTGTATCTTCATTTTAGCATGAAGTCACATTTATTGTTGCCAGTGATGAAATCAAATAAAAGATAAATACACATAGACCTATTTGAAATAATAAACCAGAGATGTTCATCTGCTATTCACACAATAACGTATTCACACAATAACGTATTCACACAATACCGTATTCACACAATAACCTATATACAACACACTATTATATATGTAAAAAAAAATAAATGTCAAAAAATAGACCAAAATGAAAACAACATTTAATCTATTTGATGCATTTCTGCCGTACATCTCGGCAAAGTATTGTTGTTCCACCTGATAAAATGTTTTGCATGAAAGATGAGACAATAAAAGTCTCAGGAGGGCAATACACCACCATGTGGCAGTGAAGAGTATTGCAGATGAAGCGGCGGATGAGGTGTCCCACGGCACAACATGGTGGAAAATGCAGACGCGGCCAAGAAAAAAAAAACATTTTAGTTTTAAAATATGCAGAAGAATTCACTTGCATATCTAATTACTCTAAGTTCAGGGCAAATTGAGAAACTAAGCCCACACAAAAATCAGGGAAAAAAACACATGGCATTTCAATGAGTAATCATGTTGTGATTATTAAAATGCATAAAATATGATGCATCTGAACTAATTTCATACCCCCAAAAACAGAAGGACTAAAGAAATACACAAAAACATGTAAGCATAAATTTGTTTACCCCTGGCAGATTAGCAGATTGGTTATTTACTGGTTATTGAGCAGAATCCCTTGATTTAAGAATGAAGCACTTTAATGTTCACTATCTTTTCCAAGAATCTTCTAGCAGTAAATGTGATATTAGAGCAGGGCGGACAGTAAGGCAATGCGTGCTCTTGGTTCTTGTATGAATGGCTATCAGAAATTACAAGATGGTTTATGTTTCGCACATCAGCAGTAGTTTGTGTCTGGAGGTGCGTAGCTCTGCAGCTTCCTGTGATCAGAAGGTCGTTGGTTCAAATCCCATGGCTGATCCTGCTGTCTGACCCTGAAACCTGTGTGTGTTTATTACATATACATATATATATATATATATATATATATATATATATATATATATATATATATATATATATATATATATATATATATATATATATATATATATATATATATATATATATACATATATATATATATACACACACACACACACACACACACACACACACACACACACACACACAGGGGGCGACATGGTGGTGCAGTGGTTAGCGCTGTCGCCTCACACCTCTGGGACCCGGGTTCGAGTCTCCGCCTGGGTTACATGTGTGTGGAGTTTGCATGTTCTCCCCATGTCGTCGCGGGGTTTCCTCCTGGTACTCCGGTACCAGATACTCCCCCCCCTACAGTCCAAAAACACACTGAGGCTAATTGGAGTTGCTAAATTGCCCGTAGGTGTGCATGTGTGAGTGCATGGTGTGTGAGTGTGCCCTGCGATGGGTTGGCCCCCCGTCCTGGGTTGTTCCCTGCTTTGTGCCCATTGCTTCTGGGATAGGCTCCGGACCCCCCGCGACCAAGTAGGATAAGCAGATGGATGGATGGATGGATGGACGGATATATGCATATATATGTGTGCAGATAGAACGTGTGTGTGTGTATATATATAAATATATGTGTGTGCATAAGGCCCCCTCAAAAAGTCACTTTGCTAACAAGTGGCCCTCCAGAATCTCCAAGTTGCCCCAATCACATTTGAGTGGTGGAAAACACCAACGTTACCTGTGCATCTCCTACAGAGCAAGATGCGATATATAAAATCTGCCCAATTGTCATACTGTGGCTCTGAAGGACTGCAGTTTCTAAGACCAGGCACTGAGGGGATCTACATCAGCTGGTAGCATGTTCACGGGGACGAGTAAAATATCACAGTTCTGTTAAATAATGACCAATCATGTATTCACCTTATCTGCCGTGTTTTCTGGGCTAAAGCATCTCGCTATTTTGCACTTGTGGTCCGTTGAATCCCTGCATGCATGTGTACATTACCGATGACACAATGCGTTTTACTACTGCGCCACAGCAGCATATCAAATGCAACATTTCAGCTTAAAATACATAGCATATGGGCTAAAATTCACCATCATTGTCCGTATTGAGTGCTCCCATCCCTTCCGTTGGTAAGTAACTGATATCCTGCTCGCCCCTCGGCCTCATTTATCATCCGCTGTCATAGCGCTTGTAGAGTTTTAATTATGCCGTGGCACTTTGTGAGCTGAGCTCCTTTATTAAACGCTGGGATCAACTCTGTTTGTTACAGCCCTTCATGGAGCCCGGAACAGGGCGCATTCGCTCCCTCAGCTGACGCAGAGCGACTTCCGCGGCCACTGAAGCGTTAATTCCAAGGATGAACTGAAGGCAACGCAGAAGAAAACAAGGATCCAACATAATATCAGCACATCAGAGTTCCAACAGGACCCTGGCAAAAGTATTAAATGAGGCACATTATTATGCAAAGTCCTAACAACTGCAGGAAGTAATACAATAAAGGCTATCATTATACTGTATGTGTAGGGAAAATTAAACGTGAAATGCAGGCTGATAATCTCTCAACAACTAGTAATTACTTGCACAAAGCTTTGTTCACAGAGATTGTCTTATCGCTTTTAAATGGGCTACAGTAACCCCTCCGGTTTCAAAAGAGCTTCTTTATTTATTTTTGGTCCAGATGGTCAACGGAGTAACAGGCAAAGGGGGTGAAGCCGTGTTTCTGGTCACGGGAGGGGGGGGGTTGTTCTTTGTATTTATGTTGAAAGTTCTCAGCCACCCCTGGGGTGCTGCCAGTAGCTTCTTGGCCCCCAGGCTCGCTTGGCGGACACGTCAGAGTCCGAAAAGGCTGCACACACCAGATAAGAAGCCCCGTTTGTGCCGAGGCACGAGAATCCGCACATGTGCTCAAGCGTGTGTTGAGGCTGCCTCTCCAGCAGCTGGTTGGGGTAGGCCTTGAGATCTACACGGTAAAGTCAGTGCAACTCAACACATCAGGTGATTGGGCTTTACTGGAAAACGCTGATGCACCAATGAGAGAAGATTAATGGCAGAATCAACACAAATTGGCTACGGTTGAAGTGAAAGGGGCAATTTTCAATAAAGTAAACCTTTTTACAGAAAGTCTTCATAAAACAATGAAATAATAATGGCAATGGGACTAACCTTGTTTGTATTTACCCAAAAGAAAGGTAAGAAATGCGGTGTATTTCAAAATATGTTTACATGGCAATGCTACACATTTTTGACATTCATGAAAAATTCATAGAGTTATGTATTAATAGAGAATCCCAGTGTCAAGAAGCCAAATTTCATCATACGATATTCATGCAGGAATCTACGACTTGAAATCGATTAGATGAAACCGAGGCAGAATAGCCAAGAAAGATCTCAAATGATGTTCTCTGACACCTCAGAAACCACACAAGCAGAAAAAAAAACACAAGGCAAAAACCATGGCTTTCCTTAAAATTAGGTCTTTATTATTGTTTGGTGATGGATGACTGCACTGGGAAACATTGCAGTGCTAGAGACTCAAATCCCCCTGAGCGCTAGAGGACATTCTTTTGTCAGGGATCTACTTAGAATAAAGAGTCCAAGAAAAACACAAAGAGCTGTAAGAAGATACAGCACACCCTGTTCTCAGATCCTATATATAGATAACAAACAGTCCACACTCAGTATAATTTTTGTTCATATAATAAATGGCCGAAGTGTTGACATGATATGTATTATCATTTTTTTTTGACAGGCAGTTTTATCCAAAGGATTTTTTATCGAGAAAGCAAGGTCAGCCAGCCCCTGCAGCGATTGGGGTTAAGGGCCTTGCTCGAGGGCCCAAAGGTGGGACCACGCTGCTGACCACGGGGATATGAGCCGGTGACCTTCCCATCTCAGGTATGGTGTAGTAAACCACTAAGCCACGCACAAAAAATTAGACGTGTAACTTTTACAAATGAAGCCATAGATGAGTCATTCTTGGCGATCAGGTGTGTGAAATCAGGACAAGGGATATGTGGTACGGGACCCTCGGGAGGAGGAGAAGAAGGGAACGATGCATCGAACATGTGCATCTCTTCCTCAAGAAAATGGAAGAGGAAAAGTAAGCAACTCTAAATTATGTTGTTGAAAAATAGGTATTCGTGTCTGGGTTATTGTCCAGCGAACACCCAATAGCATGGTCTTTCTCAGTAGGTCCACGCAGTCTTTGATAGGGTGGGTATTGATGGAAACGATTCAGCGATTCAGGAATGTAATTTCTCTGTGTTTAATTCTTGCTTTATTGCTGTTCGAAGAATTTCACCTCAGGAGAGTTGCAGTATGAAGAATTTAAGGCTTTTAATCTTACACATAAGAACTAACCAGCTGTGTAGTTCTATGTATAGACATACTGTATATGTGTATGTATGTGTCTGTGTGTGTATATAAAGGTATATTTAATGTATGGTCTAATTTACTAAATGATTCGATTCTCCTTGTTGCCAGGACTATAGAAGAATACATCTGGTTGTCCGCTTCTAGCTTTAAAAAAAAAAGAAAAGAAAAAAATACATCTTCAGCTTGGGGAAGAAAGGAGGAAAGTCTTGCCTCTGGCGGTAATTGAGTAATTCACCCAACTAATGGAAATCCTAGTTTCTTTAAAGGAACTGTCAGAAGATCCTGGCATTTTATCTGGAAAAATAACAGTAAAGGAATTGCCAAGAGAAAGGACCCTCATTATAATTGATAATGGTTGTGCTTGGCTCACAATCTCATTTATGATGTTTTGCTTCTTGATTAGAGAGTGTACTAAATGAATATGCAAGGCTTCCGAGCAAATCCAAGCACTAAGCAAGGTTTAGCCGCCTGTCGTCTTTAAATTCCCTCTCTCGCTAACGACCAACCCCCTTATGGGAAGCCCATTAAACTTACTCTCACTGCAAAGTTTGGGAAGTTTATCAGGAGCAGAGCCAACGGTGAAACAGAAATTAATTGGTCACTTTTAAGTTACAGACATGTATGCTAACCAGTCAGAAACAGGTTTGCAAATGTGGTTGAAGTGAGACTTTTCAGCGTTTAATATGTATTAGTTTGACTTATTTGGAAAAATTGTTTCATTACCTAATTACTTTATTTCATGTGTTTCATTTAAATGATTTTTAGAACAGTATAGCTTTATATGTGTATATTCCTGCTTAGAAACAAACACAAATAATCAGACACTTGGATGTGTTTACTTTCTACAAGATTTCATATTTCCAACATTTGCATAATATATGGAAACATTATGTAAATTGAATGCAGAGGTTAAGTACATTGCTTAAGGAAACACCAAAAGGCCATTTCATGGGATTTGAACCTTTTCATCGGAAGCCTATTTCCTTGCAGAACATGCTACCAGCTGATGTAGATCCCCTCAGTGCCTGGTCTTAGAAACTGCAGTCCTTCAGAGTCACAGTACGACAACTTTATGGCTATCTTCTGAATTAACATGTCATTTACATTTGATACACCAGGATGCGATGACTTACTACCAAATTAATTACTCTAATAATGATAAAGAAATTAGGAGCAAAGGAAGACTGTAAAACAACATTCCCTGTGCTTCAGGACAACTCAAATTTACAACCCCTACCTAAGTGCATATTTAACCTTTGCTCTAAAAACCGATAATAATCACAACTGAGAATAGACATCCTTATAATATAGCCCATCCAATTTTTCTTCACACGTTAATAATGCACTTAATTAAAACTAGCTTGGCAACAATTACTGTTTATGCATTACATGCTTAATGGCGCTTTTCAGCTGAGGAGATGGAGGTTTAAAGAATAAACTCTGTCAGGGAGAGGAAATGCTTGCGGGCTTGCTGACAGATGCGTCTATTGCCTAGATATGGCTCTATGAAATGCAAAACCAGCTATGCGTGCCTAGTGCTGGAGAAATTCCAAGCAAGCTATGGAATAAACAAAAGACAAACAAGTATCTTCAGCACATAAAAGTGCTTCTTTTGCCCCAAAGAACGTGTTCCTTGGCTCCCGAATAATAAAGGGCAACGTAGACAATCCGGGAGTGAGATTTGTGACCAAAGGCACAGTCTCGCCTCGCTGCCTGCCGGCAAGACAACACCTTCATTATTGTAGCTTAAGGGAAGCTTGGACACTCTCAAGGGACCGGTGAGCTCCTGATTTGCAAGGTTCTGCATGAAGCGCGATTAAAAAGCACTTTGGCAGGGAGCTGAGGGAAAAGTTATGGGCAAAGATATCTCAATGCACGGTATAGAATAAAACTGAAGTGGCTACTTGCCAAGCTAGGCATTCAGACACGCAGCACGCATGCAACACCTACTGCGATGACTAAGCTAAGTTCATCTTGAGGACAGCTATGAAAAAGAGGCAACAAATATTATAAGATCCTTCTATCAGTCCTATCCAGTACAGGGTCGGGTTGAACCTCAAATCTATCCCAGGATGCAAGAGGCACAAAGCAGTCCATTGTAGGGCGCAGTTAAGTATTATAACGGATATAATATTTATTGATGCTAATATCATATTTTTCCATTTCCTGAACAACAGCAAGTGCATATCATCTGTACCACACAAGCTTTATTACTGAGTTTTTCCTTTTATAGATGACATACAAAATGGCATATTTATCTACCCATTGTCTGAATCTGAACCTGAGGAATATAGATGTGTGATTTGACAGTCAAATGACATTTGAGTGTGTTGCTTTTTTCAGCTTTACTATACCAAACACTAATAAACAGCAGCCTTTGATCTATATAAATGGCAAACACCTAGAGTATAAAATGACATTCAATTTGAGTCAAATAGTTATATAAAAACAGAAAAAAAACAAAGTCACAATAAATAATGATTTGTGTGCTCAGACAAGTGGCTAACCTGTGTGCATTGTGGCAGGTGATAAAGTCAAGGACACAATGGAGGGTTGAGGGCGTTTTAAGAACCGAGTGGGAATACAGACACGATAACGACTTGGGTATTACATGCAATTTAATTAAAGCATTTATGAAAGAATCTTAAAGCTTGGTTGTTAACCTTGTACAGTCATGCGCCACATAACGATGTTTTGGTCAATGATGGAGTGAATATACAATGGTGGTCCCAAAACATTATAAAAGAAGTGAAAAATTCCTGTAACCTAGGGACGGCATACCTGATGTAACGTCATAGCGTATGCCTTACTCACGTGTTTGTGGAGATGCTGATGTAAACAAACCTGCTGTGTCATATAAAACTATAGCACATACGATTATGTACAGTACATAATAGCTAATAATGATAATAAAGAACTACATTACTGTTTATGTACACACCATACTGTGCTTATCGTATATTACAGTGTACTCTTTCTACTTATAAAAAAAGTTTGCCTAGGAATGTAGGCCACATCATCTAAGTTTATGTAAGTACGCTCACTTTGTGATGTCCATACACGACAAAATCTAACAAAGCCTAACGACTTATTTCTCATAACATATCCCATCATTAAACTATACTTGACTGTATCTGCACAGCACCATGGTTGGGATGCAAATCCTACCTCTGGCTCCGTGTGTAGTGGATGTACGTTCTGCCTGTCTTTAAGTGGGTTTACTCCAAGTACTCTGGTTTCTTCCTGCCTTATCAATAGTCAAATTAGTGACCCTAAATTGCTCATAGTTACTGGGTATCCTGATAGCACATCCAGGATGAAACCTGCCTCACTGTGAGCCTGAATTCAATAGGTAGCTACACAAAATGGATTAACCCTTTACTCTGAGACAGCAGAGATGGCATAATGTCTCAATTTATTGACAGGCACAGGAAAATGCAAGTCTTTATTTATATTAACCCCAATATCTAAATTAACTGAAAAAAATAAGATAGGGTACTGAAATTGTTTTAGTTCTTTTAATGGCTGCTCCGAGCTTCATTTCTGGAGAAACATCTACAGTACAGCAAGAGAGAGGTCCTGGCAAAGACCCTGCATATGCTAGACAGACTATATCATAATGGTAAAACAGCAAGACCAGGGCTATGCAACTCCTGGGCCCCGAGCCCTGCTGATTTCTCAGCCTTCCTTCACCTGAGAGCCAGGTGTGAAGCCTCTGACCAATCAGAATCAGTAATTATTAAACTAACTATCTGGGAGAACTGAAAACAAGGCCTGGAGATCCAGAGTCGAATAGCCCTGCAGAATTCTATGTTCACGACTGGGTCTATATGAAGTAGCAAACAGAACCATGTGACATGGTAAAGCATGGGCAGAATGATGACTTCCATTGGGCTAACAAATAATGTAAAGAACCAAAACAAAAGAACACAAACCATTTTAGCTTGAGCACAAGTTTCATACCATGAGAAACAATGTAGTCATAGAGTTTTGGAATTCCCTGCCAAAGAGCTAAGAACACAAAGTAAGGCACTGTCTGCGTCATGCTGTCCCTATGTATGCAATAGTATAAATAGAAAATTGTCACCTGAGTGAAGTGTGCCCCAGCCTGTGATTATTCTGTGCATTTAGTGTCAAACTCACAAACGCGTTTCAAAGTAAGAATTATAAAAATAGACTAATGTTAGGCCATCAGGTGAGTTTAACAGAACATTTTATTACATTTCCTAAAGTTAGCAAAACAGTGTTGTTTTGGTAACTTTAGATGTGTCATTTTGAGTATTGGTATTTTGGATGCAAATATGATGTGGAAAAGTACATTATATCAACACTTTATTACCAAGTGCAATTTTTTTCCAAGGCACTGCAGAGGGCATAACAATTATTATAATAGATACATTTTAATGCTCGACGCATAAGATGCCGAAAAGTCAGAAGATACTTTATCTGTACATACATTCGCCGAAGAAAAAGCCTATTCTGTCCAGAGTAATTACCTATTCCCAAGGGATTATTCTGCTTAACCTGATCAAGGCACCAGAATGTAAACCAGCTTATTGGCTCCACATCCAAATCTCACAGAGTTTAAACCTCTGCGGCAAAGACAGATAACCTCGCCCGTGAACAGGAAGACAAACAAATGCGGTCTCAACAGGGAGATAGTTATAAAGTTCTTTCTTAAACCTAATGAATTTTGTTCCACTTTCCCCTAAAAGACCAAACAGATGTCTGGCAGCGACCTCATTTGGGCCCTTTGTGTTTTGCCGGCCCTCCACCCTCCCCAGCCCCAATTTTGTTCTTTATTAAGCCCCAGATTGGAAGACGCTGGATGGTAAATAAATAATAAATTGGTCTTGTGCAGCTGCGGCCTGCGTAGGATCTGTCAGCGATCCGTGAGGCACAGCACATCTTTATTAAGTGGAATGAAGACCCCGCTAAGCTTAGCTGCCTGGGAGACGAGACTGTCAGAACTCGCGAAAGGCCTTGTCTTCTCATGTGGCATCTCTGATGTAATTATGCGATGAGTGCTACTGATCAAACAATATAAAGGCATTGACAGTAAGGGAAAGAGAGGGGCATCGTGTGTTTTACTTCATCAGGCCTGGCGTTTAAAATATTAAGCGCTGACACACCCTAAGGCACCTGTGGTGTACTGCTTAAGGGGTTGGACTGGCAACAAAGAAAGAAAATATATCCCTGAGGGAGAAATGCTGTTTCACTGTGTTACCTGCTACTGCAGATAAATACATATATATTTGCTGCAGCTCAACTGCATGCATATATCTGAATGCACGTTTCGATATGCGACTCATATATATATATATATATATATATATATATATATATATATATATATATATATATAATGCATAAAATTATAAGCTATGCAAGCTCATCTTCAATAATGTACTTGCATAATATGATTATATAGCAATATTTATAATCTTGAATAATTTCAAACTTGATATAATAAAATAAATTTTTTTCCACAGATAACAATTAGAAATTACACATTAGCAGAGATTAAGATGCACTTGTTTACAAATAATACTTCAGCAATATTTCTTTGGCAAGAATCAGGCTGCATTACAGTATTTGTCATGCGATGTGGCAAAATAGAAAACAATTGTGGCTATAAGTCTTTAAGGCTTTTAACAGAAATGCTGTATTTGAACTTTGACAGCACCGTGTTTCACTCGTGTTTTCTTACCGCTTTCAATTATGAGTAAAGGATTAAGCTCTTAAATGTGAATTTTTCAAATTCCTCACCAGCTGGTCTACAGCAGCAAAAGATCCACTGCATACAGTCAGAACTAAGAGGGTTTTAAAGGACTACCAAGGTCAAGCTTATTAATATACATTTGTCTGGGCAATTTCTTCCACTTTGTTTTCTGAACTAGCAGCTTGAGCTAAAGGAATCAGAATCACAGCAAAACCAGAACAATGTTTTGCATATCCATTTTTATTCTGCCTCTGAACGGTGCTGGATAATGGTGAATAACACTGAATTTTATAGTCAATGGCAGTGTATTGTTCAAGAACTTCCAAAATTAGTTAAAATATGAAGTACAAGGTACAGTTGAACCATGATTTATAACACAGAAAGTGTTAAAAGTAATATAAAATTTCTGTTTTATATAACAATCTTTAAAAAATTGTAATTTTATCCCTTTCTACAAAAAAAGGCTAAAAAAACTAAAATTAATATTCCTTAAAATGTTAACATAAAACATGTCAGCCTGCAAAATTTTCAGTGCTCTTTACCGTATTATTGCTTGATTGTATATTGTAACTAGTACTCTAATCCGGTCCACGTTAGCTGAACGATACTGTTAATGTGGCTGAGAATATACAACTAGGGCAGACTGGCAGCAATTGTTGAACGGGTTAGATGCAAAGGAGTTATAACACATTGTAAAACATGTCAGATCACAGATGTGAATTTCTAGATAATGCGCAATAACTCACTGTCACATTTAAAGCCCAAATGCGCTATTTTCTCAAGTTACTTGGCGTTGTGTCATTTATATAACAATGAAAAAAGAAAATCAACAATTTTCCCCTGTATCCCCTAAACTGAGAACAAAGCGCCTTTCACTTCATGGTTAATTTCCTCTGTAACTTGTTCATTAACGGCCAACATAGGCCACAGCGCACGGAGAGCCAGCTGGATATCGACATGAGCATTGTTAATGAGCAGATCTTCCTTTGCTGCAGCTCAACTGCATGCATATATCTGAATGCACGTTTCGATATGCGACTCAGCGCCATGCATATAAATATGCTATCAGCACGCCTCTCTAGCGCAGTGTCAGTGCAGTTTCACTGCATTTGTGCGTCACGCGTGTTCAAGCGTGTACACAAATGTGGCTACGTGCCATCGCTTGTCATTGACAGAACGGCTGCTGTGAGCGCCGGGGGTTTGTTAAGTGTGAGGTTTTGTTGGTTCTAGTTTACCTCCGGAGTCTTTAGGAGTTTTTTTGGCTGGGACGGACTAACATGCGGGTGGGCAGCTGCGGCCAGATGTGCACTCTGTCTGAAGCTGGCGGTCCTCCCGGGATCAGACATGGGCTAAAAGAAGGGGAAAAGAATACCTTAACTATTGCCCTTTTTTCTTTTCTTTTTAGAATACATATTCTGTTTCAGTATCTACTTTGAAACCAGGACATATGAGACCCGCACTCTTATTTTCTGTACGAGCTGAACGGAACGTACAGTCCTGACTCAGTGTCATATATTTGGCAGCGATCGCTATAAGCAGATGTACGGAACGCAAGTTGGAGAACATCCTATGGCTATACACAAAACCAGCTTTATTAATGAAATAAAAGCAGGTTAAACCATATTACATAATTACTGGGGGTGGGGTGTGGGGGGGGGGATATACACATGCCTTCTCAACAAGGCTGTTCAACGACCCGTGTCTTTCAGTGATCCTGCTTGTCAAAAGAATGATACCCGATTCTGGAGAAAAAAGAGACAGAACCTAAATTAGAAACATTCCATTGTACAGACTTAATATCAGAAATACACCCCGCCCCCACTTAAGAGCTTTCTTACAGTTGACGTGAAACCTCCCATAGACTGGGCTGCCCTGCTGTATTTAACTTTCCCCGATCAGTTTTCTGCCGCGAGTTATAAATATTCCACGAAGGACTTTCGCACCTCAACTGAATTATTCAATAAAAAAGTATGAATGACAAACTGTGTCTAAAAACAGTCGACTGATGAGTCACAGCATAATATAGTGGGTAAATCATTTAACGAAATAAACCGCACTAGATTGTTTTATCACCATCTAGTGGCATATTCTGTAGTAGCCTACACTAATGGGTTTTTAAAAACTTTATATAACGTCATGGTAAATGGTGGCAACGCCTATAAATTATTTTGGTGTCTTTTAATTATTCTTAAGGAATTTGAACATTAACCAGTTAACATAAAATTAGACGCATGCTGTTTAAATTAATTAATTAAATTAGAACAGTTTCCATAAAATACACAAAATACTCAATGAGCAGAATATTTAAGCACTGTCTTTATTTTCAAATAAATTTACTCGCTGTGTTTAATTTAGTTACAACATCGTGCTCATTTCTAAACTTATGAATATGAAAAAGGTCCTCTTCTCAGAGGTAACCTTTGTTTTCATGGCTTAGTTCCGTGAATTTGATCCATAAACTACAGGAAGCAGTGAATAGACTACAGTTATGGCGGGAAACAGGTTTAAGTTCCGTTTCAGCTGTTGATCTTCCGGTTCACATGTAGGCCCAAAATCCGCCCGGCAACGTTGTGCTGAAGCATCGGAGTGTTCATTTTTCTTATGCTAATGCACTTTATCTTTTTGCTATAGCATTGTGAAGTGTGAAATAAGCCTTTCAAGATGCCGCGGATTATGATCAAGGGGGGTGTTTGGAGGAACACTGAGGTATGTGCATCCTTTCGATCGTTTTTGTAGTACACCTGTTTTCATCACATTGGGCGAGTTTGCTAACTGCTTAGCTAGTTAGCTAGCTAGCTGAATGATGAGAAGCTATTGCCATTCTGTTGCTTGTGTATCTAACTTATCGCGTGTCTTTTAAAACAACCGATTGCTGCGTTTAATGTGTTCATTTACTCTATTTAATGTGCCGTTTGCTAAATCGCGTCCATTAGCTATCTGCCAATCTCACAGTAACGTTTTCACAGCTAGTCCTGTAGCTGCATTAGCACTCATCCGTTCTTTTGCTTTTCTTCAGCAAGATGTTAATTACTTCTGCCGAAGCGTGATTGCATTTGGGTTCTCAGTCGGAAACCTGATAATCGTATAATTTTTCCAGTTATGGCTAATATGCTCATTACCTTAACAGCTATTACTCGTCCCCGCACTTCATTAATTTGACGTCGTGCCGATAGACACGATTCGTCCGAATGGCCATGACACTAATGTTGTTTCTCAGGCTTTGCTATGGTCTATTGTTTATGCTATTAAACATATTACGTTAATCACTATTTGTCTCCATGCACAAATCTTTTCTAGGATGAAATCCTTAAGGCGGCTGTTATGAAATATGGCAAAAACCAGTGGTCACGAATTGCGTCGCTTCTACACAGAAAGTCAGCCAAACAGTGTAAAGCCAGATGGTAAGTGTGTTTTAATAGCGGACACGGGCTTTTTGTTGTCTGTCCTACAGATGTAATTCACATGAGGTTCTGTATCAATCAGGGATTACACATATCTGGGCATACAGGTAGCGTGTTGGCGAAGGAATTTATCAAGGGCTGTCTGTCAGCTTGAGTTCCGGGGGAGGAGGGCGTCCGCTGTTTGTTTTAATAAAACTCAAATATTACCCAACTAAATATTCGTACCCAAATACATTAAATATTTCTTGGACCATACTTACACTCTTTATTTGATATAGTAAAATGGATGATGGTATCTGTCTAATACTGCCTGAGTCGTCTCTTGGGGAAAGTAAAACCATTATAGAGTCAAAGTTAAAAAAAAATGAATAAAAAAAAAATTATGAAAAAAACTATGACTTATTTTGCTGGTGCTTAGTGGCTGATGAGACCACAACAGAGGTTCATTAGCCTGCACAGGCTTCCTCACATACTATGCCATGAAAATTTGATTTCCGAAATAGTCATTCAGTAGCTGAAATTTGCAATTTAAATCTTTTATTAGTCTTTATTTCCCATGGCCCCCAGTATCTCAGCTATTTTGTATCTCAAGTGTTTGCTATGTAATGAAGTCAAATAGCATTTTTAGTATTTATTCTAGATCTAATTCAGGATAAAATTGCAGTCCCAGTCTTTTGTAGATCCGTACCTGTTTGTGTAATCGATATAATACATGTACATATACTAATCTATATACTAATTATCTCTTGTTTGAGTTGTAAGGGTTGACCGTGATGTTAAATTTTTGCGTTGATATGTTTCAGGTACGAGTGGCTTGACCCGAGCATCAAGAAGACAGAATGGTCCCGCGAGGAAGAGGAGAAGCTGCTTCACTTGGCCAAGCTGATGCCCACGCAGTGGAGGACCATCGCCCCTATAATTGGGAGGACCGCTGCCCAGTGCTTGGAGCACTATGAGTTTCTTTTGTGAGTGTAGCTTAATCTGCTACTTAAAGACATAGTAGGTGCTTGCGCTTAATCTCTTCTGACACATTGCTCATCAGGCATCCTTGTTGATGTTTAACAACTGCAGGATTTTACAGTCCTGGGCCCTTTTTAAAATTATTGAATCTTCTACTCAAAGCCAGATGAAGGGAATGCATCATATTGAAATAGTTTTAAAAGTTCCTTTAAGAATTATAAGTTTTTTAACCATGTCTCTGTTCGTTTCATCGGGTATAGTTTACTGTTCAAGATTCTACTTGAAGCATAATCCAGCCATGGTTTCTTTTCAGTCTGCAGGCTCTCTAAACATTTATCTCCTTTTGGATGATTAATGGACATATTGAGAAGGTTAAGTGGTTATTTCGACGTGCGTCGATGAGACTTGTGGTCTTTTTCAGAGACAAAGCCGCCCAGAGGGACAATGAGGAAGATGGGGCGGATGACCCTCGCAAGCTTAAACCCGGCGAGATCGATCCCAACCCAGAGACCAAGCCGGCCAGGCCTGATCCTGTGGATATGGATGAAGGCAAATCCGCTGCAGTGTTACTCTGACTTGAATCTGGAAAATCACATATGATTTATGTATTATTAAAGAGGTGGAAAGTTCAGGTCTAGAAAGTACAAATCCCGACCGAGGTTTTGTTACAACCAACCAGTTGAGTAGCCTGTAGCTATGACACTTTATGCACAGCTGTTTGGTTGAAATGAAAGCTTGTTTTGTATTCGCACCTTCTGGACCTGAACTTTCCACCTCTGATTCTTCTCAAACCAGTTGGTCATTAATAGTTTGGACCTGTACTGATTCACGCGGTTGATTTAATATTATAGTCCATTTTATTTTTCCTTAGATATGGCAAATTATCCAAAATGTATTTTATTGAATGTTCCCGCATGTTCTCGTTTTGTTCGCGTTGCATGTGATGCACAAGATGGTCTGTTATGCTTGAATGGTACAGATTGTGTTGCTCGCCTGTGCTATTTTGAGTAGCTGTCCTCTGTCTGAATCAATCTGTTTTGGCTGTTCAGATGAGCTGGAGATGCTGTCAGAGGCCAGAGCTCGCTTGGCCAACACCCAGGGCAAGAAAGCCAAGCGGAAAGCCAGAGAGAAGCAGCTGGAAGAGGCTAGGTCTGTCTGTGGGTGTTAATGAGGGAGCCTTGTAATGAAAGTTATGTGACATTAGATTAATATCTGTTTTTAGTACAGTGGAAGCATTTTGCATAATAAAAAATTTGATGTTATTTTTCATAATTAATTAGTTGTATTCAATACCAGTTAAAACCCATATGGTTCTACAGACAATAGTCACTGTCGACATGCCCCCTCGAGAAAGTGAAATTGGCTTAAGTTGGCACAACCCCTCATACGCTGATAAATCCTGTATTTGCACTGGTATGTTGGAATTCTTCTCTTTGCCTACCCCAGCTTGCTCTCCATAGCTTGAGGGTCACAGCTCAGGGCCAGTCAACATGTTCTGGATAATTAATGTCTTTCCCTCGTTTTATGCAGTTCCCAGCCGTTCTGCTCAATAACTATTAAGTTCGTCGTTTGTGAGCCGCGCTGGGACCATCTATGATGATCATTCGGGTCTGCGCACCGTTAGGTTTTTGGGAGCATCTTGAGATGTTTGCCACGTTCTCCTCCACAGGCGCTTGGCCGCCCTCCAGAAGCGCCGCGAGCTGCGGGCCGCCGGGATCGACATCCAGAAGAAGAGGAAGAAGAAGAGGGGCGTGGACTACAACGCGGAGATCCCCTTTGAAAAGAAGCCGGCGCTCGGCTTTTACGACACCTCCATGGAGAATTACGACGCTCTGGAGCCCAACTTCAAGAGGCTCCGGCAGCAGCACTTGGACGGGGAGCTCAGGAGGTGAGTGAGCATGCGATGGGAAAATTAGACATCAAAGAATCAGGAAAGGCGTGCAGCGTGTGTGGCTCAGCGGGTAGACAGGCCACGTCTGTGAGTGGCAGGTCGCTGGTTCAAATCCCATAGTCAGGAGAATGATGTTGTTTTTAGGTCCTTGATCAAGATCCTTAGTCCCAATTTCTCTAGAGTCACTGACAGACCATGCTTTCTGAATTGTAAATTGCTTTGGATAAGTGTTTGCTAAGTAAGTAAATGTAGTGGAAGCTTCTTAATGTTGTTTATAAACAGTGGCAGCTATGAGACTGGCAGATTTGCATGTGGAAGATAATTAATGGCAAATGACACAATATTGCAATTCTGAGAAGGATTTTGTGTGCGGCAAGTACGTCGTGATCACCAAGACGAACCGTTTTAGTAAGCTGGTATATAAACATCATGCGGTGACCTTGGCCCTTGATGATGTCATCCTCACTTCCCCACCCTAGTGAGAGGGAAGAAAGGGATCGTAAAAAGGACAAGCAGAAGATGAAGAAAAAGAAGGAATCCGACCTCCCGTCAGCCATCCTGCAGACTAGTGGGGTGTCAGAGTTCACGAAGAAAAGGAGCAAGCTGGTCCTTCCCGCTCCACAGGTGAGCAGAATATGCAGGAGGTCTTTGTGCGTTTATCTTTAAATGCGTCTGAATGCAGTCTGCATGCCATCATATACATTTACTCATGCATATGTGTAAGATAAGCAACAACAAACGTCTGTCTGTCCGGTCCGCTCCTGTCCCGTCCTATGGACAATGTGCAGTGCAGCTCGTTAATTGCCCTACTTCCCATCAAACTGTACACTGCGTATCAGTCTCGCTTGACTGATATTTTGAGCTTTTACAACAATAAACTCCTAAATCATGATGTATTTATACAACAGAGAAGCTCACTTACCCCGGTCAGTGGTTTTCAGTTTCCCTGAATGTCCTGCCGGTACAAGAACGATTTGATGAAGGTGAAACGACCCCCTAATCCTGAGTGCTGCCTGTGAGGAATGCAGCATTGCTTACTCTCTTCACATTACATTTATTTAGCAGAGGCTTTTGTCCAGCACAGCATACAAGTGAGGGTCAGCGAATTTCCCCAGAGTAATAGGGTTAAGGGCCCAATGGTGAAATCACTCTGCCAGCCTTGGCATTTAAACTGGCAACCTTCTGTTCAAGGCCAGAGTCCTAACCCAAAGAGAGAAACCCACCGACCTAAACTTGTGTGGATTTTTGTTCCTCGGTTTGAACTTTAAACTTTCAGGTTAAGTACTGGGCATCCTGTTAACCCTGCCTCTATGCCTTGGTAGACCCTGAGTCTGATGATCTTTTATTACACGTCAGAGACAGCTGGTACAGGATTATATGGTACAGGTGTGTTGGTGAAAAGTCGACTGACTGTATTCCGCACGGGCATGTGCTTGAACTCAGATCTCCGACTCGGAGCTGGAGGAGGTGGTGAAGCTGGGCCAGGCCAGTGAGGTCGCCCGGCAGACTGCGGAAGAGTCTGGAATCACCAACTCCGCATCCAGTGCGCTGCTGTCCGAGTACAATGTCACCAACAACACCATGGCCCTCCGCACACCCAAGACCCCAGCAGCACAGGACAAGATCCTCCAAGTCAGTTCGGCCTCCTTCCCTGCTTAGACATTCCTTTTCCACAATTATATTATTAATGATTATATGAAGTATAATCTTGCTATGCAGCGATAAATTCAAACACGGCGCTTTCCTATGGAGCTATACATAAATACTGCAATGTGACACTTCCAACAGGAAGCCCAGAATTTGATGGCCCTAACAAACGTGGACACGCCCCTCAAAGGTGGCTTAAACACCCCCCTCCATGAGAGCGACTTCTCTGGGGTCACCCCCCAGAGACAGGTGGTACAGACGCCAAACACCGTCCTCGCCACACCTTTCCGGTACGTGTTTGCTATAAGTATAGTGCGAGCGTGTTAACAGCATGTGAAATACTGCTCTACGAAGGCAAGACACAGTAACTGTGTGTTTCATCAAAATCACAGTTATGACTGAATTCGGGTCTCATAGGTTCTGTTCTCAAAACGCAGTCTTAATTCAATCTCGGTTTTGAAGAAAACGGTTGGAAAATCAGTTACTGTGAAATCCACACTAAAACCAAGGCCAAGCATCTTTTTCCCCTCTGTGTCAGCATAGTTACTGTGTTTTGCCTTCATAGAGTAGAATATATTTCTGGGCTTTATCTGGTACTCGAGTACAGCTAATCCTCGTTTAGCGACTGATTTCCACTGCAGTTGCCAGGTCATTAAGTAAAACGGTCACTACGTGAAAATCACGATAGCCCAGGCGTGACCCTGACTGCCTCTAACTTTACTGCAGCTGTCTGTACTTAATTTCTTTTATTCTTCATGAAGTGGGTATTTCTACCAGCATTTTGTTAAAATGCACGTATTGCTTGAAAAGTAAATTATTCTGTTTAATGTTGTATTTGCGAATGGTCCCCAACCAAAGTAATCATTAAATGGGATTGGTTGTAATCGTTGTCATTATTGTATTGTCTGAGTTAAATCCCTTTGTTTTTTTGTGTTTTGCAAAAGAACCCCAAGTCATCCATCAGAAGGCATGACCCCACAGGGGGGGCTGACGCCTAAATCTACCATAGGAGTTACACCTCTGAGGACCCCCTTACGAGACAAACTTAACATCAACACAGAGGATGGGACGATGGACTACTCTGATCCAGCTTACTCCAAACATCTGGTGAGTATTATGGACCAGTGCCTAGTATCAACCTCCTGAGATTCTTGAGGTCTTGAGATCAAACTCTATTTGCTCGACTTGAAAATCCTCGGTAAATGTTACTCGTACTAAAATGCCCCACAGCAAAAAGAGTCCCGGGAACAGCTGAAGCTCGGCCTGATGGGGCTACCCTTGCCCAAGAACGACTTTGAGATCGTGCTGCCGGAGAACGCAGAGAAGGAATTGGAAGAACAGGATGTGGATGAAAGCTTTGTGGAGGATGCCGCCGAAATCGAGCTCCGCAAACAGGTCAGTGGTTCGTTCGTTGGGTTTTTAAACGTAACCTGCTGTATGAGCATAGAGGGATTTCATTTGGGGGGGGGGGGGGGTATTTAATTAACCGGTATAACTTATTAACGTGCAAACTCCAAAAATGCAATTACCTTTTCTTCGTTACAGGGCTCTTTAATTGTGTGTTTTTTAGCTATTAAACTTAATTTTTCTTCCTTGGCTTTGCTGATGCATGCAATTAGGGTTTTATTAAGTTGCTTCCTTGAGATGCTATTTCTATGTTAAATATCTTTTGTGTGCCTTGTTTCCTTGAATGAATCCTAATGAACGAGGAGCTCACAGTATCCGCTGCTTTAATAGGCTGTGAGAGACGCTGAGCGTGAGAAGGAGTTGAAGCAGAGACACATCGCAGTACAGAGGGATTTACCAAGACCTTCCGACGTGAGTTTGGCTATTTCGTCAATCGATGTTAATTATGCAAACCTGCATGCACATGCTGTCAGGGTGTGTTGTTTTATAGTGTCTCCGATTGTCCTAAATCCTTGCATACTCATACAAAAACAAGGTCAACGAGACGATTCTGAGGCCTCTGAACATCGAGCCTCCGCTGACGGAGCTTCAGCAGGCTGAGGAGCTCATCAAACGCGAGATGATCACCATGCTCCACTACGACAGCCTGCATCACCCCTACACAGACGCCCTCCTGAAGAAGGCCAAGGCCGCCGGCTTGGGCTCCAGCAGCGCCGAGCACATGGCGTACCTGGAGAAATACGCTTACGAGAAGGTCTCTGAGGAGGACCTCCGAAAGGTCAGCCCGACGTGAGGCGAATGTTATGCGATGTGACCTTCAGCTTATGAAAGGATGCTTTCAAACAAATTACCTCATTCATGTCTAGTAAAGGTATTTTGCAAAAGGACATAATAAGCACTTTTAATAAATTGTTTCGAGTAGCTAGTAATTAAACGATTAGTTAGTAATCAAGTTATTTTAACTTGACCAACATGATGCTTACCTTTGTGGATGCCAATGGTACAATCACTAATTTCTTGCCAAATATTATGTGTGCCCCCCCCCTGCATCAGGTATTGCTAATATGTCAACTGAGCGACAAGCTGATTGATTGACAATTTGGTGTGCTATCTTTGCCTGCCAGGCGGTCGAGCTTCTGGCTCAGGAGATGGAGGTCGTCAAGCATGGTATGGGCCATGGTGACCTGTCCATCGAGGCCTATAACCAGGTGTGGGAGGAGTGCTACAGCCAGGTCCTCTACCTAGCTGGGCAGGGCCGCTACACGAGAGCCAACCTGGCCAGCAAGAAGGATAGGATCGAGTCCCTGGAGAAGAAGCTGGAGGTAAGAGATGGAATGGAATGAATGGAAAGGGGATAACCAGCGTTTTTAAATTTGTCCTGTAGGGGGCAGCATTGATTAATTTGTGATTATTAGGATACTTATTTTCATTTCACTTAAAATTGTTGAGCAAAGGAAGGCTAGTTGAAGATGCATCAGTATTAATACAAATATAAAATTCCTGCAATTTTTTTGATGTGGGTTATTGATTACAGTAGTATAACAATACGATATCCCCTTTGTGTAATGAAATTTACATAGTGCTGTGATACAGGCATTGTTAATCATATCCAAGTTTTTATATTCCAGTGACCATGGAATATGGATGAGAATATTGCTAATAGTATTCGGTACTGAGATGTTTGGATTACCAGATGAAAATGTTAGCTAAATAATGTAGTTTTGTAATACTTATTCTGTGTGTAGTTCTACACACTGTAAAATGCGAAACCTGAAAGTGCTGCTGTATCGTTTCGTTCTTTGTGAGTCACAAAGGATACATTTGTGTGACGTTTCTTGGCTGGAGATGCCGGAAGGCCTCTAGGACTGTATTTATGCAGCCCCCCCCACCCCCCCCCCCCCCTCGGAAATGCAGCGGAGCCGGCAGGGGGGCAACGCCGATGGGTGGATTTGGGCAGTGGCATGTGCTGAGGACCCTGAGGGACTGCAAGCACCTCATTCGGCGGGGGTGCGGGGGGGGGGGGGTTAGCAGCATTTTCTGTTGTGGCAGCATAATGCCACATTTATTTAGCTGGACCCCAGCACCACACCCCCTTGCATTTGTGGAGTTGTGGGTGTTGGGGGTGTCTGCTGGGGGGACCTTCCTGTACCAGCCCACCCACAAGAAACAAACTGAGGTTATGGCCAATAACATTAACAGTTCAGGCAAGGCCTTCTGGATGGGGGGGTGGGGGGTCTTAAGAGTGTGTCATTTTGCTGGTATTACAGGAAAACAAATGGTTTGTTTTAGGGCCTGGACACCATTCCCCCCCCCCAAGCTCTCTATCATACGCTTGATTTTCTGGTCTCAAGGACACAGAAGCTTTGAGGTGCCGTTTGCATGTTGTTGGTGAAACTGACCATTCCTTACCGGAATACTCATAGGGGGCAACAATTCCAGTAAGAAAACAGGCCCATTATGGGAAATGCTTGCTTGCTCCCCCCCCCAACACTGGGGGGGAAAAAGGTGCATTATGTTTGGGCTTTCATGTATTGACGTTGGAACTGCATAGTTCTCTTTTTCCAGTTCATATTTTTGTTTTAACTGGCTGTTCTTTCATAAGTCACAGGTAGTTGTAAAGTTATAGTATTTGAAAGTCAGTCATGCGTTGGGGTAATTATTGTGGCTGTTTTCCCCTCTATCTGTGCTCCTGATCTCCTCCTCGCTTCTGAATTGCCACTCTTTGCAGAATATTACAGTGGCAGCTTTTGAAATTTTTCAGAATAGTTTGTACATCCAACTCAAACTATTTAGATGACCTGTACTAGTTTCTTCACGGTTATCGACAGAATAATGCAAAGGTATTTGGTATCTGCTCTGATTTTGTATAAGACCAGTTATGGAATCGATTTAATGAATTTTGTTGATGACTTCCAGACCGACCCCAAAAATGAATATACAGATAACAATGAAAGAACCTGGTTGTACTTAACTGTCCTTTTTTCTTGTTTGTATGTTATACTGTAAGCTCTGTTCTGCTACTTTTCTTTAGAGTTTTAAGTGCAAGTGCATGTCGGCACTGTTATTAATTACTATACTTCCTGGACGGGGAATTCAACTTTGGAAGCTGTTGTTTTGCCACAGTAAGGATTATATGAGGTTGTGCCCTTAGCTTCTGCAACGGGTTCCGCACCCCCCCCCCCCCCCCAACCCCCAATCCCCATGATCCTGAGTAGGACAAGTAGGTATGATGGATGGGTGGGTAGATGGGTGGGTAGATGAGCTACCCAGGGAATACATTGTGGTTCTGACATCTATAATTGTTTTTTTTTTTTCCTTCATTTTATTTACCAACCTAATAACCTGGAGCGTTACACATTTTCCTTGCCTATAGATAAACCGAGGTCATATGACAGCAGAAGCCAAGAGAGCAGCAAAGATGGAGAAGAAGCTGAAGATTCTGCTGGGAGGCTACCAGTCCAGGGCCATGGGTTTGGTGAAGCAGCTGAGCGACCTGGGTGACCAGGTGGAGCAGGCTGTGGTGGAGCTCCGCACCTTCCAGGAGCTGAAGAAGCAGGAGGACCTGGCCATCCCACGCAGGCAGGAGGTGAGCAACCTCTGGCTTTCGCCTTTTGGTCTTTACCACACATCTGTTGGCTGCTCGCTAATTCTAGTACTTCTGCTGTGGGCACGTATTCCCAGGGGATTCTGGGAAAGGTGCAAGTCGAGATCATCTATACTGATAAAGCGAGAGTGGGCGGATTGTGGAAATGGGCCGAATTTGTCATGCGTGGGCCAAGTTCAGCATAGACATAATAAATAGCAGGCGCAAATTGACCCGTCAGCATTCGAGACGTTTCGCGAGAAGAGAATGGCTGCTTGGCCCACCGCTCTGCTCCTTGTACGCGGAGAGCGTGTGGGCTCTGTCAGCAAAAAAGGAGGAAGAGAAGAGGACGAATGACGTTCCCTGTGTTTATTTTCTTTGTCAGGCTCTCCGGGAGGACGTGCAGAGACAGCAGGAGAGAGAGAGGGAACTCCAACAGAGGTTTGCAGACTTGCTCCTGGAGAAGGAGACCCTTCTGTCTTCCAAGTTTTAAAATAGGACTTCAGATCCGCCGGGGCCCTTGTTCTGCTCTGGCCGTTCCCAGACAGCCTCCCTTCAGCGTTGGCATTGTGGCTGTAATGAAATGCTTCAGCAAAAAAAAAAAACAGGGGGGTGGGGGGGAGCCACCATTTTTGGTCCCTGACCAGCCGTCGCTTTGGAATCGGTTCCGCACGTTTCCCCGCTGAGTATGTGTCGATTTTTGTAGAGATGGTCGTTGTTCTTCAACCAGCTATTTTACAGGGCATGATAGTCTACATGTTGAATTACACGCATACCAATACTCTTACCGTAGTCTTAGGAGGAAACATGAGTGCTTCGCTAGATGGTTTGACAAACCTTTGAGCTGAATCTGTATGATAAACCTTTTTTTAAACCCGGGGCTTGTTTTGCATAATCTCTCTATGTGCAAGTGCCCAGCTTACCGTATGGCCTCTGCCTCAGACCTGTCATTCCTGCCGTCTGCAAGTGTCAAAACGAAGTTTTTTTTTTCTCTTTTAAAACATGCTGTTTATTTGCTTTCATTTCCTGAACCTGGAATGTATTGATGACATCTGGGAAATAAATGGTATTTGATTTGCCAGTGTCCTTTTGTCTAATGTATTATGTTTAGCAGAAGTTTTTATCCAAAGTGAGACATAATTGAGGGAGTATGGGCAGGCAGATCCTGGAGAATCTAGGCTTAAAAGTCTGAGTCCAACTCATTGCAAGGCTCTCACACACACACACACACACACACACACACACACCGGGCAATTTGGTGATGCCAATTAATCTATGCATGTATTTAGCTATAAGATAGAGCAATAGTAGGGAAGTGGCATGGTGGTACAATGGTTAGCACTGTTGTTGTCTCTGGGACTTTCAAATCTCCACCAGGGTTCTGTGTGTGTGGTGCTTGGATTTTTCTTACGTTATTTTCTCCAGGTACTGCAGCACTCCAGCTCCCCACCCAAAAACATGCTGAGATGAACTGGCATCACCAAATTGCCTGTGGGTGGGATGAGAGTGAAGTGCTACAGTACCTGGGCCACAGAACCCTGGTGGAGATTCAAACCCAGGTCCTACGGGTGTGAGACAACAGTGCTAACCATTGTACCACCCAGCCTGTAGGATGAGACTGAAGTGCTGCAGTACATGGAGAAAACATGAAGGAAATTGCAAACTCTAAACAAACACAGATCCCTGATGGGGATTTGAACCAAGGTCCCAGGGGTTTAAGACAACAGTGCTAACCACTGCATCGCAGTGCCCCATCTTATAGGCTAAATACCTGTGGGATTTATAATGTCAGCCAACTGAACCCACACAGCACTGTCAGCTGGTTTTGGGGTCAGGACCCCCAGAAATAGTTACCTAATGTCAATGACACTAGTGTCATCCCACCTTTGCCCCTCAGGTAGATAGCAGGGAATGCTTGCAGTTACGAGCACTCCGTCAGTTTTTATACATTTAAACTGTCATGTTTTAATTTAGTACATGTACAGTTTCACATAAGAACATAAGAACTATACAAACGAGAGGAGGCCATTCGGCACATCAAGCTCGCTTGGGGAGAACTAAACTAATAGCTCAGAGTCGTTAAAATCTTATCTAGCTCTGATTTAAAGGAACCCAAGGATTCAGCTTGCACTACATTATCAGGAAGGGTATTCCATACTCTGACTACACGCTGTGTAAAGAAGTGCTTCCTTAAATCCAGCTTGAAGTGTTCTCCCGCTAATTTCCACCTATGGCCACGAGTTCGTGTATTTAAACTAATGCTGAAGTAACTATTTGCTTGAACAGCATCCAAACCTGTTAGAATCTTATATACCTGGATCATGTCCCCCCTCAGTCTCCTTTGCTTGAGACTGAACAGATTTAGCTCAAGTAACCGTTCCTCGTATGACATTCCTCTAAGACCAGGAATCATTTTTGTGGCCCTACGCTGCACCTTTTCTAAGGCCACAATGTCCTTTTTAAGATATGGTGACCAAACCTGCACACAATATTCTAGGTGAGGTCTCACCAAGGAATTGTATAATCTTAGCATTACCTCCCTTGACTTAAACTCCACACACCTGGAGATATACCCCAACATCCTATTGGCCTTTTTTATTGCTTCCCCACACTGGCGAGAATGGGACATGGAAGCATCAACATACACACCAAGGTCTTTCTCATGATCAGCTACCTTTATTTCAGTGACACCCATGAAATACCTGTACTTTATATTTCTGCTCCCTAGATGGAGTACCTTACATTTATCGATGTTAAATTTCATCTGCCAGGTATCGGCCCAGTCACTAATTAAATCAAGATCCCGCTGTAGCTGCTGAGCCACTAATTCAGTATCTGCTACACCACCCACCTTGGTGTCATCTGCAAATTTCACCAGTTTACTGTATATATTGGTATCCATATCATTTATGTAAATTAGGAACAATAGTGGTCCTAAAATCGAACCCTGCGGTACCCCACTATGAACGCAAGCCCACTTTGACATTGTGCCTCTTATAACTACTCGCTGTTTCCTATCTGTTAACCAGTTATCAATCCAGGTCGCTACGATACCTAAAATACCTGTCGCTTTGAGTTTAAGTAGGAGCCTCTTGTGGGGGACAACATCAAAAGCCTTTTGGAAATCTAAGTAGATGACATCATAGGCCTTCTTATCAACTTCCTGAGTAGCTTCCTCAAAAAACATTTAGCACTGTAGCATCACAACATTATAATTAGATTTAAAAAATAAAAAAGGTCAGATGGCAGAGTGGTTAACACAGCCCCCTCATACCTCTGGGACCAGGGTTCGAATTTCTGCCATGGCTCCCTGTGTGTGCAGTTTGCATGTTCTCCCCGCGTCATCGTGCGGTTTCCCCCTGGGTTCTCTGGTTTTCTCCCACAGTCCAAAAGCATGCTGAATTGAAACTAATTGGAGTTGCTAAAGTACCTGTAGGTGTGAATGGTGTGTGAGAGTGTCCTATGATGGGTTATAACCCCATCCATGGTGGTTCCCTGCTTTAGACTTGTGAGGTCTGGACCCCCTGTGACCATGAATAGGACAAGCAGTTGCAGAAAGTGGATGAACTGGGTTATTTCTTGCCTTGTAGGCATACTAGCTTTTCGGAGAGGGTCATCTTGATCGGCACTTCAGCACCAGGTCTGGTGACACCACCAGGGGAGGGGTCAAGCCACTCGGCATCGACGTGACACCGGTGTTACCCCCCACCCTGTCCCCTCTCCGGCAAAGGAGAGAGCACTCATGGTGGGGTCAGCCTGCAGCGTCCCCCCACAGCTGCCATACTTCAGAAGCACAGAGGATGCTTTGTGAGATAATGAGCAATAGGGACCCGAGCGCCAAGCCGCCAACCGGCAGACAGAGCCCTCCCTCTGAGCCGAAAGAAGGTGGCAGCGCTCCAGTCGTTCATTCGGGGCGACAGCGGTGAATCACTAGCACGTTAGCATCTGGCGGATTGATTGGCGTCCTATGTCCACACAAAGCTCCCCTATTGGGAACGGGCTAGTCAGCCGTGCTGCGAGATGGCGATCTCCCCTCATATAAACTGCAGTCTTTTATCTACTGAGGGTTAAAGTGGGAAAAAAAAAGCTAAGTCATTAGTCACGGCATGTGATTAATTTATCAACGATTCAGCAAAAAGTCATCCACAGTACAGGAGAATGAGAGAGGAAGCACCATTATCAGGGATTTGGCCAGACAGCCCCCCCCAAAAAAAAAAAAAAAAGTTAAATGACAGTTTGAAACAGCATTAAGAAAGGGAAAAAAATTATGACATTCATTTAAATGGCAGTCAGGATACACCGGTTCCGCACTGGTGAACCCCTGAGGTTTTTCGAGGGGGAAATGGCAGCGATCAAGAGGTTTGCTATCCTCTAGCTGTCGGAGCCATTAAAAGCGTCTTTTACACACTTGGCTCTAGATCTTCTGAGGGTTTATTTTTCTCGATGGGAGAGGCGAATGTAGCAGCGCGGCGTCGCTCGTCTGTCCGCCACAGAGAGGAGGGGATTATTTATGGGCTATGGGTTTGTGCATCGGCCGATTAAACCGTGATAGTTTCTGTTGGGGCCAAAACACTCTTCCTTCTGTGAACCATTTCCTGCAAGCGTTAAATATTACGAGCGGCTCCTGCCGGTTCCCTTTGCTTTGCTCCGTTTTGTCTTAATGACATGTAACTTTTGGCCTGCTTCATGCCATAGCCCATAAAACCTAGAAGTCATCAGACCGTAATCCAACAATCCGGCCAAACTGGAAGTGCGAGTTTAAGCCCCCAAATCCTCGAATAAGCAGGAAAAAAAAAACTTTTTCTAAATTTTACAAGATGGCATTACTATGCATGCCAAATCAATGCATCCAGCGATATGTCAACAAGTTTGCAAAAAAGACAATGCAAATGCAACTTATATATCGAAGACTTTAAGGCAGAAAGAACAAAAATGGCCTGTATTGTGTAAAAAGAAAAAAAAAATACTGTATCTACAAACATAAATCATTCAGTTTATCACTATTACAAGATTAATTTAGTAACTTAGGAAGCCAATATTGTCCAAACTCACTAAAACAAAGGTCACATGGTCTTATATTAAACCCAAAACGTGATAGTACCAAGAAACAATCCTCGTTCTTTTGTGTGTCCTATACTCCAATAATCTTCAATTTATCTAGAGAATTTCTTATCTACAGCACACTTGTATATACAGAAGAGGACGAATGACTGTCACTGAGGGAGAAGGGATGAAAAAACATTTTGCATATTATAAGTAAAACTCGCGGCTGCTCCAAAAGGGCTATGTTTAGTGGGTAATATTATACCTGCTGGAGATCACAAATAGAAACGCAGGTCGGCAAAGAGGATTTCATTTACCGCAACTGATGACAAAGTACCAATCACCCAAACCGAATCGCTGAACGCATCTCAGCAGAATATTAAATCAAACTGCCCAGCATTTGCCACTAAATATAAACCAGTGTCACTTTTACGTTATTTATAAGCGCCCAGCGTGACTAGTAACTGGGTTAACAAAGCATTCCCTACAGCTGCAAAAGCGAGTCTATGGACTGCTGGCTGGGTCACAAGGTTCTGGGTCACGTGGCCAGCGGCTACAGAAGCATCATTAGATGGCTGTCTTCCTGTCCATTCTTCTACCCGCTGCCCAAGCTAAACGTTAGGAGGAAAGACTAAGGTGGCAGATTGCAGATCTTGCCTTTTTTTTTCCCATCTCCTAATTTTTATTTTCTTCAACCAAAAGTTTACATATTTTTTAAAAAAACATTTATTATTATTGTTAGTATTATTTTTAGGATTATCATCATTATTATTATTAATATTAATAATAATAATAATAATAAAGAAAAATGCAACAGCAATAACAAGAGTAATGTTTTGTAAGACTTACGTACGTCATTCTCAAACGCAATACAGCCCTCCAAAAAAGCTCCATTAAACACCATATAAATGCCTTCCACAGACATGCGTTTGTTTTGCCGCTGTTTTAACGCACGATGATTTACAAGCGGTGCCAAGCAAGCAGCAGGTGAAACGGAAACGAAGGCTTTAGGTCGGACTTGACACTGGATCACATACAGTGGAACGGTACATTTCAGTGTTTAGATACCACGCTAATTTTATTTCTGCTAACACATTCCGGTTAATAGGAACGTTGGATGTCAACCAGCTAAATATTTTTAGCTGCTACCTTCCCTGCTTCAGCAAGCTTTCCGCCTTGGCAGCGTAATTTAAATCGCCATAAACAGCAGTGCAGAATAATAAATTTTTCAGTAGTTGTGAAGCAAGGATGTCAGAGATGAAAGAACACGGTTTAACGCAGCCTGAAAATCACTAAGCTCTCAGATCGCAGTACAACCACCGTACTTTGTGTACCTGATGTTGTCGTAACCTCTAAGTGCTATTCGATATTAACTGATCTTAAAAACTGCATTTGAGATATGAAAAAGCGGCCACCCACCTCCTAAATTGGCCAGTCACTTCTCAATGAGATTTTTGTAGAGGGATGGCCATTAACGTTTTTTTTTTTTTTTTTTTTTTTAAGGAACAGAAGAATTTGTGATCCAAAACGTGGGTCTTAAAGTTCATTCAAGGACGCGATGGGGCAGAAGATAGTCAATCGTGCCATTGTAGGGCCGGGTTTTTAGCAAAGGCACACTAGGAATGGACATAGCTGGAGAAACACGCAACTTCAAGTACTCAATAGCAAACGGCGAATGAAATAAATAATAATAATAAAAAAAAACACATCACAGCATATCCATGACAGCAGAATGGAAAGCCGTCGTTAAACCTTAGGAAATATGAATTACAATGATGGAGATTATTGAAGGAATCGTTTCAAGTTAAATTAAAAATTAAAATTATTGTGATGTAATTACTGAAAAGCATCTGATATTTGAAAAGGTGTTTAACGAATATGAAAAATACCAACTGAACATTAAGTGAGGAAAAAATGCTTTACAGTCAATGGTTGTCAACTTGGCCTCAGTGAGCTGCAAGCACCGGTATTACGCTGGAGTAAATAAGCAAATAATAAGAATAATAAAACAATAATAATAACAAAATAATAACAATAATAAAATAATAATAATAATAATAATAGGGGTGGCATGGTGGTGCAGTGGTTAGCACTGTTGCCTCACACCTCTGGGACCCGGGTTCGAGTCTCCGCCTTAGTTACATGTGTGTAGAGTTTGCATGTTCTCCCCATGTCGTCGTGGGGTTTCCTCCACAGTCCAAAAAACATACTGAGGCTAATTGGAGTTGCTAAATTGCCCGTAGGTGTGCATGTGTGAGTGCATGGTGTGTGAGTGTGTCCTGCGATGGGCTGGCCCCCCCATCCTGGGTTGTTCCCTGCCTCGTGCCCATTGCTTCCGGGATAGGCTCCGGACGCCCCGCGATCCAGTAGGATAAGCGGTTTGAAAAATGGATGGATGGATGCTATGAATACAGGTGCACTGGAATGCTTCACATATCCCTTCATGCACGGACAGGTAAAAGCACAGGGTCCGGTAATTGGGGTTATTGACCTTGCTTATGGGCCCAAAGCATATTTTGCATACATACCGGTAACTACGATGCAGGATTCTACCTCCTGGCCACTGGACTTGCAGATGAGTAGGAAAAAGCGGTTTGGAAAATGGATGGATGGATAATAATAATATATGCAAGTAAAAATACTTCATGGTCATGAGGAAGATAAGTACAGAGGTCAAGCATTATCCAAAGGTGACGGACATCGAGATCGTATCCATGTAAGGGTAGCGGGAAATGTTCATCAATGCCCAGTAAATGTCTGCAACTTCAAAGTTTCACTATTATACTTTTCTGGTTCTGTTTGCTGCTCTCAGAAATTACCCTCTGACTCATGTGTTTAAACATATTGCTCTGAAAGAGGTACATTCTCCATTTCTTTTCATTTTTTTTTTTTGCTGAAGGATGTAACGACTTACTGGCCTGGAAACAAAATATAATCCCCAGTTCATTTGAGTGACATCATCCATCATTAGGCTGTACAGAAAGGAAATTGTACATTTGCAGGCAGGAAATGAAAGCTTTAATCAATAGGATGGATCTATCCTTCGCTTCCTTTATCCATCAGACCCACACTAGCATGAATAAACAGTGTAAACAGGAAGTCACAACAGGATATGAGCACTTCAGAGCGTATCGACGGCGACTAATTACAAGTTTCTAAGGGACCCCTGTCTAAATTACTCCACCAGAGGCGTCAGAAGGCTGGGACCTTCGCGGTTAAAGCTCTGAATGAATGTGAACGAGCCCCAAATGATTTGTTTAACTCAGATGTTTTAAGAACCACACTCTCATTTTGAGAATCGGGGCTTAAGTCCCAGATGTCTTACGATTTTAGCACTGGTCCTGTACTCCATTATAGCAATATGCAGAATTTAGTGGTGTGTGACTGTTTGTATGTATGTATTTATGCATGTATATATGCATATGTGTGTGTGTATATGTATACACACACACACACACACACACATACATAAACAGACATATAATGTGCATTAATTGTTCTAGTTTCTACATATATAATGGATTACTGTTACGTTACACTATTCAAAACAGTCGGACCTTCATCTGGCTTGCAGTGTTACAGAACATGAGGAATCTACTTCCAGATTCCAAGGGACTTGTGATACAGATATGAGTGAAAGTTGCTCATTCATATTAACAGCACGAGGAACAGAGGATAATATTTTCACTGAAAACTCGATCCTCAAAAAGGCTGGCAAACGATGAAAAGGAACCAGGGTGGTTTGGGGTAGAGTGTTGTGTGACATTTTTGTAGAACATTCTGCAGAACATTGACAGAAACAGGATAATATGTGCAGAGCGAAAATAAATAAATAAATCGATCAATGACACTGGTGTTTCAGAACGTTGAAATAACATATTTACCATGCCAGCGAAAAAAGGGCAGGAGAGAGACCTTAATTTGGTATCATGGGTGACCAATATTCTCCAAAGTCAGTGTAAGGTTACAGGGCCTCGCGTCAAATCCAAAACATGCTGGTATATTATAAGAATACAGCAGTATGTTGTGTGGGAGAAGTATGTCTGTGAACTGTTCTCTCAGTGAGACTAAACTGAACACTTGCAGTGTTAATGTGCTGTCGCAGAATATCCCTCGCCGGCATCCCAGGGTTTGACCTTTAAAATCAAAGGGATTTTTTTTCCCCTCCTAACTGTTCTTTTTCCTCAGACTTTGTGTTTTTTACAGTTCAAGTCTGCCAGTGATCTGTTTATCCCATTGTAAATTCTTCAGTGGAGGGTTTTTTTTTTTATTTTTAAAAAAAGTGCACAATGAAGTCTCGACTGTTAGCTGATGTATTATTACAAAACCCTCAAGGGAGAGAGTATCTTGTTACAAATCAAATGTACTGCATTTGCCTCATTCCATATGCAGCTAAATAGCTCTGGATGGAAATCTTTTGTCAAATAGAATAATTCAAACTGTTTCTGGAATTGAATTTGAGCGCCTGTAATTGCAAGTGGAGTCGCTGGGATTTATGTGAAATGCTTTTAACGATTCTTATGTTTTTTTCACCCCACACAACCCCTCTGTAACTGATCACTGGTGTGGTTCCGTGTTCTCTGGGGACAGAATATGAAACAGAAAAAAAGGTTCTTTGCTATGCAGAAAATGTAACAATATACATTCATTTGAGGCGAATAAATTCCGCTAGAGAAATGTGCTTTTGTGCTTCTTCCAACGGAATGCTGACAAAGAACAAATAACTTTCCCCTTCTGTGATTTAATCTTCACAGTGCAAATCCCTCTTTAACGAGCAATATAAAGTCCTTTATGAAACGATATTACAGTAGTGATTACTATGTAAACATTAGCTTCATTTAATTTTTTTTATTCATTCAATCACAGATGTATCACAGATTAAAGAGGTGCTAAATATCTATTGCCATTTTTAATCGTGTCTAGTAATAAAAAGCTGATCGATATAATAGTGGCTATTTATATAGATTCTATCCTCCTAGGAGGCTCCTCACAATAAAACTAGGAAGATTCAGGACAGATTGGTTTATTTCCCATTTTTCACCACAACCCAGACAGCACCAAGGCCAGATTAATGGAGAGGCTACCGAAGGCTACAGCTTAGGGCCCCAGTAAAATCAGGGGCCCCAGACCTTCTTTGGGAAAAATGGAAGAGTTCAGCTGTTGATCAGTCTACTGGTAACGTGCATGGTGGGGGGGGGGGCGCTAGGAAAGTTAATCTGCCCCAGGACATTACCATACAAGGGTAGTTGGGATCACATCATCTCCCCTGCTACAAAAAAAAAAAAAAAAAACCTGGAAACCTGGATCTGTCCTCTGGGTGCCGGTCACATCCTTAGAAGGTGCTGTGATTGGTCAGTCAAGTTACTATGGCCACAGAGGAAGTCACTGTACCGCACTCGGCTAATAATACAGTGATGAAGGTAGCGTGACATACAAGGACGGCTGAGCTTCCCCTTTTCTAACCCTGAGCTACTGATCTTCAGCAAAATATCCTACCACTGTAAAGCTGCTTTTGACAAAGTCATTAACTAAGCAGATTATTATAATAATGACTTGGTCCAAAGACAACAGATGCTATTGCTGGATAGTTCCACCCGCGAGGTTGTAAAATGTAAAACTAGCACAGACTCCAGCCCTGGCATCCTGGGATTTCCCCAGTCCTGAATTGTGCTTTTGGACCAGGACTATCCTCTGGTTTAAAACATCTGAACTTCTCTATAACACTTTATGCACGTTCATTAAACACGTATGCAATAATATTTACTTGCATCATGACCAACATGCATTCAGACATATAATTCCTCAAAACTCCTGCATGGCTTGATTACACTGAAAGTCCATTCTTAGTTCAGTACCCAAGAGAAGTTAGTAATGATTTTAGATAACCATACACTACGTAAATCATTTTGTAAGTATAAACTAGATTGATAAAAGGAAATTCATATTTATTAAAAATGATAATAGTTTATCATAATAAAATCATTATTAAAATCATATTATCATCATCAGCAGCTATATTTAGAGATAAATCTATTTAAAATATCTATTAGGTTCTTTCTACAACTGCTACATTGAATTTATGCTTCTTTCAAATGGTTTATTAATTCTCTAAGCGAATGATATATATATATATATATAATTTCTTTTTTTAAACCTTTTTTAAAATGTATATAAAAATGGATTAATATATATGTTTATATTTCTGAATATTTCTGGGTTTTATATATATATATATATATATATATATATATATATATATATATGTTTAATCATATTTCTGACAGGTTTTAAAAAAGAAAGGGGAAAAAAAACTGCGAAAAGAGGGGAGTTTGTTTTTCACGCCAAAGGGCCAGTGTTTAGTTTGGATACCAATGAATAACATATTATGTGGATAGGAAATTAAAAATGCAGGCCTGTAATTTACAGAAGAGCAGAACAGATTTAAATGTCTGTTCTCTGCTTTGCTTCCAAGCGTCCAAATATGCCACAGCTGAATGAGAATGACTCGCCTTCCCTTTTTTTCCTGGGTTAGCCATAACAAGGGAGTAAACGCTACCACGACTCGAGCTGCCAGGAGGCAGTAGCCCAGAGAGCACGCGCTTTATCAAATCCAAATGCTACATGCTAAACATTTTATTTCTGCTCCAAAACAATTTTCTGTGTTTAATTTAAAATGAATATAAGAATATACAATATGTGCAGATCATGAGGGTTTTTAACTACCACGTTATTTTCTGTTGGTAAAAGTAAATATTTCATTCTGTTATACCAGGATCCACATTTTCAGTTTCTATCTGACTTTCATATTATTCTTTATAAGTTATTATAAAGAGGGAAAAAAAAAAGTTTTAAAGCCGCTCATAGTCCCGACCGTGTTTTTAAACAATACAATCAGCCTGGGAATGATGACAGAGGCTGGCTCTCGGTTCCCCATTTCTCGGGGCTCTTTTGACTGTTCCGCGGATGCAGGGCTTGCGGTTTCTGATATTCGGGTTCACTGGGAGGTGTCAGGGAAAATGCCAGCCGTCCGTGTTTCAGCCATCATGGCAACCTCACGCACGCTTGGTTTCGGATAGATGAGCAACAAACAAAGCTAAACGGAGGAAATCAGGTCTCTGTAACGGTGCCATTGAAACTTGCAGATGGTAATTACAGGATAGGCTATATTCTAAAAGTAGCTACCAGCTCAGCTACAGACATAGACGTTTCACAACCAACTAGGCAATATATTCTAAGAGTAGCTACTGACTCGCCTATAGACACAGAAGTTTCACAACCGAGGTCATATATTCTAAGAGTAGCTACCAATTCACTTACAGATATATACATTTCTTAACCAGTTAGACTCTAGGCTGGATGGGAGAATCTAACAGATTCACGTACGACACTGTCAGCCAAGATCGCAAAACAATAACACCAGCCAGCATATGAGTGAAACCACCAGACAGTAACCGATGTGAACTGGTGCAAAATTTGTACACAGGTATGAGTTTCCCAGAAAGGAAGTTGATAAATGTTTCTTTGACATCGTTTTAATTCTGCACGTCGGACGATTCACAGCGTTTAAATGAAACAATCTGAAGGTTAACCATTAAATGCTGATGAGAAATACAGAGAGGGCTGTCTTAAATGGTGCCAGCAAACTTTAACGTTGTTGCCCGGATCACTTATACGATTCTCCTCATCCTAATACATAATATATTGACTCTAACCAGCCACACAGTACATCTAATGGTGAGGAAGATGTAAAATACAGCTGTGAACTAAAAGGTATACACCCAGAATATCATTTACAAAATAAATGTAAAACACTGGAGTAAGCAGCCATTTTAATAAATGCTTGGGCACTGGAAAGCAACCTGATAAATTATTTTCTTGATTCAACCATACAGCTTGTGATGAAAACACACATCCGTGTGACTATACTAAGGCTGGATAGCTGATAAAATATAAAAAGCTATAAATCATCCTTTTTTCGGTATTTCATTATGCTGCCAATTTCCCGCAGAGAAATCTTAAACCTTTAAAACAGATATAGACCATACCGTAACCCTCGTCCATGCCTTAAGGTTCTGTTCAACTTTCCATCAGAAATGATTACATAGTTGCCTTGGTTACAGTCAGACTCCTAAAGAAGCACAAAGCAAGCCCACCAGCTACCAGCAGAGACCACTACCGATTAACAAGACCTTCCACTTTGCGTTGGGTCCTGTCTGAACTTGATTTACAATTCGGCCATATGGATTTATGGTTATGCATAAACATGTGTGTGACTGGGGTCTATAATTAGATCTTTGGCGTGCAACGCCACTGCGGCTGACTTATGTCGGCAATTACGCTTCAGTGGGTTCAAAAGGTGAGCTAAAATTTGAAATTCCCCCTTTTTCCATCCACGGAGCACCCCGAGGGGTTAAAACGCAAGATAAATAAATAAACAAACAAGAAAGACGTTGGTGATTTTCCAAAAACCATTCTGAACGGCTTCAGTCTTGGCTGTAGATGTTCCCGCTGGGAGACAACCCCCCCCCCCACCCCCACATCTGTGGTACACTGGATTCAGTTGTTGTTCGGCCGCGCAGGTAAAGTGGCCCTTTGACAGATTTCCCTTTCGCTCCCCCCTTTCCAGGGTCAGGAGAAGGGCATCCTGGCACGAGGGCTGCACCCGGCCGAGAGGCTCCAGCCCTGCAGATCTCACCTTTCACCATCCAGCCCCGCAAAGCCACTCACAACACACATCATCTGCCTGACTAGCCTTAAAAAAAATTTAAAATCATATACTGCTGCAAGTACTGCTGTCAACTTATTAGTGTCAGGCTCACAATCAATACAGGGCATCCAAATTAAAAGCCGCTGTAGCCTGGACCAACTTTGAGACGTTATTAAATCAATGCGGCATTCAGCGGTTATGAAAAATGTACTTGTGTCAAATGTCAGTTATAATAAGTAATCAGATTATTCTTAAAATGAAAAATTAAGAACTATTCCCTCCTCTTGGGGGCTTTAAAAATACCATGATTATGAACTGATTATGAAATTTTATGTTCTGGAATTAAACATGCCTTGTAAGGTACACAGGACCTACGCGCACAAGTTTTTAAAAAGAAACGTTATGCACGGAACATCAAACTACCTGCCTAAACCCTTTTCTGCATGCTACACGAACTGAAGCAAGTATTCCACTAATTAACTAACTAAGCCCTAGATTACAACCTCCCTCCAGAAGATGGGGATGTTGTTTCACCTTCTCTGGGGCCAGAGCTATAACAATCAATTTAGGTTTATTTTACAAGTGATTCACAATTTCTGACCACAGATCTCAAACAAACAGGTAGATCAGCTATCAGACAAACTATCAGATGATGTTGAATGAGTCGCATTTTAGTAAAGCTTATTTCTGACAAACATAAGGAAGCACGTGCAAAAACCTGAATTCAAATAGTAACGCCGGTTGACAAATAACTGAGGTTGATTGGAACCCCACAATGCACTGTGGAGAGATTTACTGCAGAATTACTCTCCACTCAGTGAAGGGTAACCTACATTTATATTTCAAATGGCAATATTTTAAGTCTTCTATATCTTGTCATTGTCAAATTACCCGCCCCCTTCAACAACTGCACTTTTCTCAGGTCAACTGTTAAAAAACAAAGGTCTAAACATCCACGTAGTTATTATGCTAAGTCATAATGAAGATTTATGGTAAAGAAGCACCTTCAGAATACAATTCAATATGCTATCACTATTTACTTAACTTTAAAAGCATCCGGTGAAATTGCCTTGTATCATCATTGGACGTCTTGCAATACCAATTAGGCACAGCACGGAGGTGGTATTTATGCCAGTGGTCCTTCAGACCAAGAAAAGGTCATCAGACCCTTATTCCTATCCTGCCGGGTAGAGACTGGAAGCTACAATTAATATATTCCCATCTACAGTATCCTTAACTGCAGTTCATTCACATAAATTATACGGAATACTACAATCGCTGTTGAGTTCACCTTCTGCTACATCGTTTAGAGATAATATTTCTATGAGAGGACATAAAACGTGTCTGATCGTATTAATTATGGCACATATTGGAAAGAGATTAAAGCAGTTTCCACCCCTCTGTCAGCCATAAACACAGCTCAATTGTGTTTGGCAAGGGAGATACACTTAGCGTTTATACTGTAATTGGTTTTCAGGCGGCCGAGGTGTACGGTTCCTCGATGCACGCACATGCATCCACCACACGGCCTGGCCATCAAAGCAGCTGAGGCAGGGCACACAATCTCGTGGTCAAGGCTCAAATTGCCCACTTGCCCCCTTCTCCCCCTCCCCCCCCCCCCAAAACCACAGTCTGCACAAAGTGGTTTGGAAGCACACGGCCTAGAGGTTGGACATTAACAATGCACCGTTATCTTACAGATGCCATGGGGATCGGCTTTTTGAGGCATTATTACGCCAGAACACTTTGCCGGTTGCAGCGTCGTCCTATTGGTTGGGGCAGGTGGGGATTTGCTTCGTTATGAGGAACACTGTTTAGAAAATTCTCTGGTCTGGGTGTTGGCCAATCAGAAAGTGATATTATGCTGTCAGTATAACAGTCTGGTAAGTTTTATTGTTACGTGATGACTCTACCAACTAGAGAAATTTGCTCTCTCTCTTTTATTTTTGGTTGTTCAAAAAAACTGGGTTGAGGATCAAAGTGTTCATTTCCTTATGATTATCATATAGTTTTTAAATTTAGCTTCAGCTAAATGTGTAAAAAAAAAAAGGTTTCTTTGGATCAGGGTGTATGGCCCTTTAATTTGCACACCAGTGAGGCTATGATCGAATGTTTAGTATTCAAAACTAAAAGCCTTGAATTCAAAATGGAATCCAAACAACGAGGCTAAAAATAAGCACAGACAGAAGTTTTGGTGTATCTAAGGCAACATCCTTATCGCAGTAAACTGAAAACACTCTGGGATGTATTCTCCTGTATTCTTCTCGAGCAAAACGTTCAGGCGAAAGGCCTGGAACGGTTATGAAACAAGTACAGGAACAGACTGTATGATGCGTTTCAGATCAATCAAAAACAAGTAGTTCTTGACAAGTACTCGCGTACGAAGGATTTAAGGACAACTGAAACAGTCCGAAAATTTATGGAATGAGTCAGCCCGACTGCTCTGCCATTTTAGGTAATTTTCTTATTTACTTGTTGGTTCATCTAAAGAAGCAGACAACGGCGGAACAAGATTGAGCGTCCTCCCCTATCCCATCCTACATCAAGATAGAACCTGCATTCTAGAATCTGTCAGAAGACCCACCTTGTGAAGTTTCTCCAACAAAGATAAATACGCTTCCTTCAAGGATCACCTGTTTGAAGCCAGAGTGATGCCATTCCCCCCCCCTTCCCACGTACGCCATCTGTTTCTTGTCAACGGCAAGTCACCCAGGTGCAGTGACAGCTGTGGGTGTTACATGCTTCGCGACGCACTCTTTGGCTAACTTCTGTTAGCCAAACTACACTTCCAGGAGGTGTCATATATTGAAGTGCCATTTTAAATGCCAAGCCAAGCACAAAAGAGAATAAAACCGGCAAACAGCAGCAAAAAAATAAATAAAAAAACAACAAAACAAAAAACGCCATCCTTACTATAATATTAATTTTCAAATAATGTGAACCCATATGAGCTCTTCACATCTACCCTGCATATTTCCAGCTCTGGATGTTCACAATGTGACACTTAATTCTTACAGTACTTTACCCATAATCTCAACTGCTAAGCTCATTCGGCAAGAAAAAGAAAGCAAATAATACTGTACAGTATTCACAGCATTACTTACAAATACTGTACAGTATTCGCCACATTACTTACAAATAACACTGTACAGTGTTCACAGCATTACTTCAAATACTGTACAGTATTCGCCACATTACTTACAAATAACACTGTACAGTATTCGCAGCATTACTTACAAATAACATTGTACAGTGTTCACAGCATTACTTACAAATACTGTACAGTATTCGCAACATTACTTACAAATAACACTGTACAGTATTCACAGCATTACTTACAAATAACACTGTACAGTACTCACAGTATTACTTACAAATAACACTGTACAGTATTCACAGCATTACTTACAAATACTGTACAGTATTCGCAGCATTACTTACAAATAACACTGTACAGTACTCACAGTATTACTTACAAATAACACTGTACAGTGTTCGCAGCATTACTTACAAATACTGTACAGTATTCGCAGCATTACTTACAAATAACACTGTACAGTATTCACAGCATTACTTACAAATAACACTGTACAGAATTCGCAGCATTACTTACAAACTGGATACCTGCCACCAGAAGAAGCCGAATGGACATGCCACAGATTATAGTTGTCAGGTATCACAGATAATGAAACGCAGCAGTCACAACTTGACGCATCAACTGAAAGTAAATACAATGAAAAATGCAGAACAAAAATAAAATGCTAGTATGATTAATGAGTCCTAACCATCTCGAGTCGTGACTGTAAAATCCTCCAACACATGTGGAGAATCATACTTAAAATTCCATAATTCCCTATCAGTAGAAATCCCCTTGACTTTTGGCAGAGTGCATATGTTTTAGCATTTACAGACTAAATTAAAGAAATAAACTTTGTAGTGTGGAATAATGTAATAATGGATACAAGAATATAAGAAGCATCAACCTTACTGTAAGCCTTACTTATTCAGTAATGTAGGCAAATATATACAATTTAACATTTAACAAAGCACTTTTAACACCTCACTTCAGATATGATCTATCATAGAATCTGACATTAGGACCCTCTGGGTTGCTGTCAGTTTTACTCTGGATTACCTACAGAAAGATCTTCACGGAAACATCTTGCGACCAGAGGTGCGCAAACCTTACTTCCTTACTTCCATGGACTCTGTTGACCAGACCAGCTCTACATGCTGTCATATCGTAACATAAACCATAACTGTGTTTAATATCGCAAGCCTGCATGTCTCCAATGCCTATGAGAAAAAATGAAAGTCAATGCAATGAGTCTGTGCCTTCAGTTTATTACAGCCTTCTTTACGCCATGAACTGCTGAATAATTTATAGTAGCAAATGCAATATGATTTCTTAAATAATTTTAGCCTAAATGTTTACTTCTATAAAGTTAGTTCTGGGTTTTTTAGACATAGGTGTTAAAAAATGTATATATATACGGCATATATGTGTAGAAATAACACATTCGTGACAGCTGGGTTCTTGGCTCAAACCACATATACAGCACTGTACACAAGTTATAGGGAACCAAAGGCAATGTTTAAGGCTATTTATCTTGGTAGTGACTGTATAAAGTGCAATAATTTCACATTATAACATATGCAAATTAACTGACACAAAAATCAAGAATTTTGTCTGTTTTCCAAAAAGTTACTAATATCTTGTTGCATGGCTAGACAAACTATGCTTTGGTTCCCAAACCTCTCCTTAAGGGCACCTCAGCCATTCTAAATATTTGGTAAATTTCTCCATCAGCCCTATTAATTCATTAACTTGATCGATTAAATAACTCAGTTGTGTACTGATCAGCCAAACAAGGTGCGGTAGTGGTTGAGTCAAAAAATATTTGGGTGTGTTGGACAGTTGCTGCAAATACCGTGGTGATTTTAGCAGATGTTTTGACATGGATAAGCCGACACACTTTGACAGACATAATGTCATAGTTCTACACCAACATGAAGATCATTTAAATATCATTTTTGGCCTAAGACATTTGCACAGTACTGTACTAAATCTATATATATTATATATATAATGTTTTTTTTTTAAAATGACTTTATTTACTGGGTGTTCGGTTTGTCCATTCTGTCTTGTCCTGAATGTTTTTTGTACAGTCTTTCAAACTATGCTCTGCTACACTTCCTGGAGTTTGCAGACAGAGGTTGACTTTGTCACTGTGGTGTGAAAAGTTATTTCCAGGACTCATGTTGCTATGTTCCTTTCTAGGGTGAAGTTATGGGAAATTGTGCCCACGTCGGGTAAATTAACTGGACTGGAACATCTGCAGAGCATACCACTAACTGTTAGAGTAGAATCCTCCACATTTACTGTCAACCAGTCCATTCATAAGTCTCTCCAGCCTTATTTTATCGTATCTACTCAATCACAAATCAATGTCCTGATAAAAAAACTTTATGAACTAATTCTGATTTTCATCTTCCTACACTTTCATATGGAGTAAAAACTAAAGCAGAAGCTAACAAACCACAACACGGAAAACCTCACAAAAAGGACTAATCAAAAGAAATCAATCAGACTAAGAGGACTGATTACACAGGCAGTGTTGCTTTCCCCCCCATATTCTTAACAGAAAGCCTACATTCACTTTTTGCTCAGCTTTCTCCAGTAACAAATACGGCCTTTGAGTAACGGCATTTGTCAAATGCGGCATTTATCACAGAAATTCTGGAATAGGATTTGCAGTAAATATACGGCGAATTTGGTCATTTGGAATTTACGAAAGACTCGGCATAAAGAATAGCTTTTACATGCAGACCTGCCAGTACTGTTGGATTTTTTTATACATATTCGGCACAGTGATATGATGAGTTGCCTACATCCCTGCACGGTGACTAGTGGCTAAGCCGTTTCATATGCGGACGTTACGCGAATGAAATATTCAATGTTTGCATGCGTGTTGTACTGTAGCTGCAGGACATTGAGAACATTCTTGACTGCGCTCAAGGTCCCATAAATCACGCATCCTCGTCTCTGCCAAAGATCCCTCCTCAAAGGGAACGCCGTCTACGACGCGCTCCGGGGGCGTACTTCATCACTCCGCGCCATGCTCGCGCCGTAAGAAGACAGCATCTGTCTCCACTTTTATTGCCCGCACTGTCTATATTTTAATTGCCGTCCTTCCAGACAGAAGAAAAAATCTCCTTGTGCAAAGCTCCCCATTCAGTCTTGCTATCTGAGTGACAGAAAGAGTGAAACTGTTTACGTATGAAGCAGTATCTGTGCCAGACACTGCAGCTGATACACAACAGAGAAGCAGCAGTCTAATTTGGCATATAAATTATTTTTCTATAATTAAGGCAACACAAGAGTTTGGAGGATCCTTCCTTACCAAGAATACTAAAATGGCAGGGGGTGGGGGTGGGGTGATGAACTCCCTTGTTATTCGGTAATGCCGTGTAGTCACAGTTTCCTTGAACTTTGCTTATTTGTTATAAAGCCAGTTGACGTTTATTTATTTAGCAGAGATTTTTGTCCAGCACGACGTACAGGGAAGGATCAAAGCACAGGGTTAGTGCCTGGAGCAAGTGGGGTTCAGGGTCTTGCTCAAAGGCCCAAATCACAATCCCTACCTGCAATAGCAGCATGTGATTTGGATAAAAATGTAGCTTCAGGATGCTTCAATGGCAACAATTGGCTGAACACATTTACATCTCTACATGGAGATAACGGTTGGGTCACATGGTCACTTGGTTTGTTGGGGCAGCGTTTTAATGACACAAATGCCGAGCAGGAAGATTAATCAATCTCGGACCCTCAGAGGCACCTCGTCGCCGTCAGCTCAAACGTAAAGAATTTGGCCTTAAAATGTTTTAGCCTCTCGATTCTTGGATATGAGGGGACAAGGAGGGCAAGGATTAAAATTTGAGCTACTAAGATTTCTGAAGATCATTATTGTTATTCTTAAATATAAAACAAAGGACAGATTAATAGCTTTAAAAAACACTAATGATTTTATTTAACATTTTTAAGCTAATTGTCTGCTTTTTAAATTATATTTACAATTAATAGAAACTTTCAAGGGTAGAAAATCTTAGAAGTATAATTATTTACTTATTGCAATGCCTATTTTTGTATGCCTATAAGTGCATTAAGTGTTAAAAAGGTATTCTGAAAAAAATACCGACTTAGCTAAAATCATATCACTTGATAACATTAATTGGAAGAAATTTTAACAAGAGGATTATGGGAGATATCCCGAGGAACACCCAGACTGGCAAATCTTTAGTCACCCCCCCTGTTTCGGACATTTATTTTTCCAAGCTTCTTCTCTTTCATTTTGTTTGCTCTGTCAGTATGCACTCAGTGTGTGTGGTGTCATCCTGACCCCACGAGCAGACAGGGGAACGTCAAAGTCCACTAATGACGGCAAGACAGAGGGAAAGGCAGAGACAATGTTCGCCGAAAACAAAGATCACGTGTGTCCTGCTTTTGCTGGGTCTCAGACAAAAAAAAAAGGAAGGAAAAAAGGAAAATAAACAAAGGTATCTTCATGTTGGGGTGGATTATTCTACATGCTTTTCAAAGCAGTGAGCTGCATCTGTGCAGCAAACAAACTGCGCTTAAGCAGAATTAAAAACATAATAAACAGTGAAAAGACACAGCAAATGCAGTTAAACACATTATATATTACATATTTTAGTGAAAACAAAGGTCATTGATTCATATCACTGTTGGGTGTAACCATGATTTGCTTTATAAGATAGAGTAAAAACGTTGGGAATTCTATAAAAAAATAATAATAAATGGGGATAATATGGTTGAAAGGCAACAGGTATGAAGCATTTTTGTGTCCCAATGGAATACACCTCCACAGTGAAACCTCACCATAAGCTGCCCATACAGCAGGTGGCATTTTTCATCTTTGTGGTTTATATGCTCTCCTCTCTTCAGTACCTGTAATTGGGTTTTGTTGCGTTAAAGCAATTCACGTTGCCATTTTTTTTTTCTTCTTTCTTTTCAAGTTGGAATGCTTAATATCATAGACGTGCTTTCGGAGTCACGTCGCATCTTTGATGCAGCGTGGCCAAGCGATTTGAATATTCAATGCACGGAATTACCAACCGCATTCGCCCCGGTGACGTGAAAAGAGAATTCCGTCGTAAACTAACACATGTGTGCGGCACGAGAGCAAAACTGCTGTTAACAGCGGATCCCGCCCCCCCAAGCAGCCTTCAAAAGGCTCACGTAGACTCCCAACTGCCCCCCCACCCCCCCACCCCAACCCCCACCGCGGTTCAAGTCTGGGTCAGCTCAAATCATTAGCCAACTGCGACCGGGAGTTCTGCCCTGGCTGATGACTGGCATCCCTCCATCAGGTAGAGGGCAGAATGTGAGACTGGATCCCCGCTTGGTGCCAACTTCTATTCTGCTAACTGGGCCCATGGCACAATTAAGGCAAGATCCTGGAGGGATGAATGCCCAGCGCCTTTCAAGCACCCTGTAACCCACTATTTATCACTTGGTGGGTCACAACCCAAAAGTAGGTCAAGGACCATTTTCATTGGGTCACAGAGTATGTGGTTAAAAAATATATATACATTTCATGTTTTTTCTAACCTCTGACATTTTTTTCTGTTTTTAATAGTGTATGAAAGCATTGTGCTACTGTAACTGATCTATGGTGTATTCACTATTCCTGCACAGCTTTTTTTTTGTGAAATAAATTTGGTTCGACATTTTTAAAGTCTGGGCTGTTACTTGACAAACAAGGAAAAATGTAGCTAAACCAAGAGCCACTGCTGTCCGGTACAGGGACCAGCATCGCTTTGAAAACTAATAAAACATAGTTAAGAACTGCGGGAGATTAAACGGCTCGACGGCGCAGAAGACATGCAGTAACAGTCACTGCACGTACGCTCCACTCACTGCCCAATTAACATCAGCGCCATGTGCGTGCAAAACAGGTCAAGCTTGTTACGTGAACATCATCTCTAATCTATTCCAATATCTGTCAAGACGTTAGACTGTCAGATCTGCTTCCAGACTGTGCTGCAGCTCATTTCATAAACTACCATATTGTTGTAATAGAAACATTCTTACCCCCCTGGACAAGGCTGGAAACTCGGCATGAAGCTACCAAAACTCAGATGTAGTAGATTCCAGCCTAGAGCGTACCTTAGAAGGAAGCTCCATATCTGAAAAGGTCTACTTCCACTAACCACGCACCAAGTATATGAATCTTATCTACGAGAACAAATTTCTTTAGAAACGATGTTTTAGAGCTTTAATGGTATCAGTGGTGATGGGGGCACATGGATGCAGTCACTCATAAGTGATGTCACTGCCTATCAGCTTTCTGGGTACATCTCATCCTCTGTGCTTAAGCGACATTCATAATTACTCCCTAAAGGGAATCCATGACTCCTGGGAGTAATTTATCAATGGCGACATTTGAGAAAGGGACTAACAGAGAACAGAGATACCACCTTCAGATACCACGACTTTTCAGGTTGGTTGGCCAAATATTGCACTTTGCACTCTTTCATATATATATATATATATATATATATATATATATATATATATATATATATATATATATATATATATATATATATATAAATCAACTAAGGAAAACGATAATAAAAACTGATTCTTGGACACTGTTATGAATGGGAATAGGCAGACATTATGCAAGATGTTTTAAAAGCCCCAGGAGATTGAGCAGAGACTGCTGGCGTCTTGGCTGTACAGAAAGAATGATCAAGCACATTTCCATGCAAATTAATGGGACCGAGAGATGGTTCACTGAAAATGTACAGATATACAGAAAATGTAACCTTTTTATTTTTTGCGAATCACCTTCAGCCAATGTACCACTGGTGAGTTAACATTTTTCTTCCACTGGTCAAGCTTCACAGCAAAATTTTATACATTACAATTAAATAATAAACAACAGCAAGTAAAAATACAACCTATCTACACACAATCCTACTATCCAAATTTCATCTTTTTGCAACTTTTCGGCTTTACTCCACCACCACTAGGTGGAGTATTTGTTATGGATCTTGAGTACTCAAGGACTGTTCATAAACACTTTACACGCAAATAAAATTCAACGCATTCATTGAAAACTTTTTCGTACTCTTGTGAAAAGGCTTTTCAACACATCTTTAAAGAAAAAAAAGATTACCCACCTATTAATCCATCCATCCATCTTCTAACCAATCCCAGGCAGCACAGGGCGCATGGCTGGGGACCTCCTGTATGAGATGTCAGTCCATTGCAGAGCACTTAAATGCATACACTCACACTCGCATATTACAGACAAGAGATGAAGAGATGCTCATTTGCCTAAGTGCATGTTTTTGGACTGTAGGAGGCAACTGCAGTACCTGGAGAAAAACCATGAGACATAGATACAAACTCCAAGATTCAGTGGCGACTATCAAACCTCTAACCCTGGAAATATGAGGTAGCACTGATAACTGGGCCACCATGTCACCCATACAAGCAATATTATTCATACTAGATTATAGTCGACTCTAACTCAGCTTAACAATATTATTTTACTGTTTGACACATAAGGACACTGTCCTGAATACACAAGAGGCTTTTGAATACTGCTAACGAGAAGCCACTAGTTTTCTAGGTAGAAAGCAAATATCTATGCAGTGAGGGGGATTTTTTTATTATTTTTTTTAAACTGAGCTTTAAGCCATTTTTGAAAAGTTATATTTGATATCTTGAGACTGCAGAAAACAACCCAAAGTTGGGGGTTTTATTTTTGGAACCACAGTGAAACAGGAAAATTAGGTAATCAGATGCTTTATTTACATTGAGGTCTTTCTCTTCTACATATTTAAAGCAAATTGGAAATGAATTTACTTTCTTCCAATGTATTTTAAGTCTGCAATTTTCTTATTCAAAGAAACAGTGATTCAACTTTCAGGAAGTCTTACTGGAAAAATCCTTAGAGTGAAATACAGCATAAAATGTTTTTAGTGAGTCAGACAACTGAGGATGCTGGACCTCAAGATTTTGGTTGAAAAAGTAACAAATGTTTTAATCTGGCAATAAAAAATAGTTTCATAGGACAAACTGGAACTTCAAAATTCTCTGCTCCTAACTATTTATCTCCATGTAGCGTGAGAAAATGAAATAAGGGTCTAAGAATTGTGGCGTCGTCAGTCGCTTACATAATGTCTTGCATGAATGTCACAGAATGAATGAAAAACACTGAGAATTTAATTGTCCGGTTTGTGAAATTGATCCGTCTTCTCACAATAGGGCCAAAGTAGTGCTTTTTGTCATAAATCAAGTGCAATTATTGTGCATCATAAATAGCCTAAGGGAATAAAATACTGGCTTTCCAAAAGACTAACTACTATCACTTTAATTGCACAAAATTCTGCTAGTTCTATAGTAAAAAAAAGATCAAATTATATATACATTTGGTGGTATAATCTGTAAAGAAAAAGTTCAATGTCGAAGCTGACGGATGATGAAAGGACATGGGTCAATGTGAATAATTACACGTCTCTTAATGACATTTTAAGCTAAAACTGAAAATATAACACATACTTGAGTAACCTCAAAAGGCAGTTACATATTTTACTAGAAATTTATTGAATGGGTGGCGAATTGTTCATCTCTGTCATTTTATTATCATTTTCAACACTGTACAAATGTAGGAATACACAAAGACACGATTCACAAGCCCGGACATAAGTATCAGAGAGCGGTCAAACAGGAAACCCAAGGCTAGGCATCCAAAAAATAATAATTAATGAGGTTTGGTCAATGTCACATGCAACGTTATTCTATTACACACAGAACTTCTGCAGACGTTGGTGACAGGTGCTGCCTGTCTGCATGCAATCATCCACATGCACCCAAAAGGGTGCATTTTTATGTGTGCTTGTGACAATGTTCAATAAAAAAATTACATATCGAACTCCATAACTAATACAGCTGCAAGAATATTTAAAAATAACAAAACTAAAGTTTCCTAATTCGCATCATTCAATCAGAACAATAAAATAATCATTTTGGTTCTGGGTTTCTGAACAGAGTTAACACACTAACTCCACATTAATTCAACTGCTGCCACATGAAGAAAAAAAAAAAAAAGTTTCTTCTTGTAGAACGTCAATAATTATGCAGTTGCCCTTAACAGGCTGCTGAATGGGTTTTCTGCAACAAGCACTAAAACTGCCAAAGGGTCCCTCGAACTGAAAAAGGCTTCATCTGCCAGAAACACTGAAGGGCCGCCAACTGCGGGAATTCAGAACCCAACGAAGGACGCTGTCGTGGGCCGCATTCCTGCCAGCCCACGCGGGGCTCCGACACTTCCTTCCTCAATTAACCCGAGAACAGGCCTACTGAAGAACAAGGCAGAGGCAGATAGAGAAGAAAGGACAAACAAGGAAGCTTCAGGCCACGTTAACCACGCATCCGTCCTCTGATGGCGGGATGAAAGGGGACAGGGAAGTAAACTAAACCTTCTTGGGGCAGAGCCTCTGTGTACACTCTCCGGCGCCCCCCCCACCCTGTCCACTGCAGTCAGCAGGCCAGGAAAGTCATTCCGTTCCTACGGTAGACGCTCTGTCGGGGGGGGGGGGGGGGGGAGAAGAGAGAGAGAGAGAGAGAGAGGATGAAAATCTGCTACCAATTATCACTTGAGCCCCACAGAGGCAAGAGGCAGGGCCGTTTTTTCCGGATTTGTAGACAACTCTGGCTGGAAAGTCACATTTCGTGTTCCATCTGAACATTTCTGGTGGCGAGAGCTATAATCGGCCACTCTATTGATTAGCAGCGATTTTTGGCAGTGGGTGGGGGGGGGGGGGGGTGAGGCAAATGTGGTTAACATGTGGCTTGTACTCATGCATGTTAAGCATTTACATATTTTAAAGTTGGAGCCAGATATATAAAACGGGAAAAAATGCATAATGAGGTGAGACAAGTCGTCTTTAGGATTGCTGATCATTACTCTGGTCCATCTATCAGTCTGTCCTTCCATTTCCACTAGCTGCTTATCCAGCCTGTACCTTGGTGTAGTTTGGGAGCAGTGATGCAATCGTCTGTGGTTAACCTCTAAATCTGACTGGTGTGATGCCAGTTCTGTGACTTTTTTTTCCCCCTTCATCAAATCAGATACAGAACTAAACAAATACCAACAGTACTTGAAATGGGATCCGTAAGACTAGAATCGTAATGCAACTACAGCAGAGATTATGGAAAAACATTAACAATAGAGAAATCTGACAATAATTAATTGCTTTAAAGCACAAAAAGACTAAGAGCTAACTAAACAGTTAGGAAGACTGAACCACTGCTAAATGTACAATTTTGTAAAATCACATTTGTGCTGGAATAGCAAAATTGTACCAGTTTTATTTGCATAGATTTGAAAAAGTGAATATCAATATTTTGGTAGAAATAGTGCAAGTTTCATAGTTTTCTTTAGAAAGTAAGAAAATGGTAAAAACCAGTAAAATCATCATGGAACCAGCACATCCTTCACCAAGTGTGATTCATGCACGCGTACAAAAAATATTTATACCGGTGTTTATATACTACCCATATAAATGAAAAACAAATACCCGCTCTCGAGATAATGACCACATTTAATTGCAAACATGCTGTAATCTTACATCATCAAATTTGCAGGACATCCTCTTAAAAACACGGCACCGGAGTCTAAGGAAGAATGCGGCGAGAAGCACTTTTCCAGTCAGACAAATAAAACAAACAGAAAGACGCAAAACTGAATTTCTGCCTTGGTAAGTTTATAATATGTGGATTTTGCACAGGAAGCAACAGGGATCTGTCTCGAGGAACAGCCCCCTCCTTGTTCAGGGATATATTTTAATTTAGACTACAGTCACATTAACCCCCCCCTCCCCCCCGACATTAATTATTTATACTTTGCAAGAGGAAAAAGAAGAAAAAAAAAAAAAAACAAATTACTCTCATATGTGCAATTCTTTCCGCAGAGGAAGCAGAAACTATCCTCAAATACATTTTCCTAAAATACATCGCACATCTGTAAATGAAGGCTGGGCTTTCAAGTGGCGCTACAATAGGGAATGCAGGAACACACTCGCCGGAGAGGCCCCTGAGATCAAAGGGTGCCCCAGTCGAAAAAACAGAGGGCCACGACACAGAATGACACAAGGATACGACATAAAACAGCAGCAGCTTTCAATTAGGCGGAAATATGGCGATGGACGATTTTAGCGTAAGCTATGTCTATTTTTTCATAATTTATTTAATGACGATCTAAGCATCCACCGTCCCATGCAGCCATCCACCCACCCACCCACACACATACGTTATATGGTGAGGTCAAGGGTTCAGGGGCTATCCTGGGAACCACAATGTGGATGACGGGGAATTGTTATGGGATTCTTAGACCGTTGCCGACCACCGATGTACAAACAGCAGCAGATCAAGGCTGAAAATACAGCCGGCGGATCAACACTCAACACCGAGGGCTCGTAGATGGAAAAACTGAGAGGAAAAGTCCGGACACTGACTACATCCACATCAGAAACATCAAGCTGGATTCATGCCTATTCATAGAGGAAAAAAAGTACAGATTAAAGATGCATACTGCTGAAGGGAACACGTAAAGGACTGTCACTGCACAAAACGTCACTAAACGTCACTGCACAAAACTGGCTGCAGCTGTATAAGGTTATATTCCTGCATGTTCATTAGACTTTCCCATCATCTTCGGTTTTTTCGTACAGTTATCCATTACAAGGAAGTGTGGAACCCCCCACCCCCCAAGACAAAAGAAATCGAAAGAGAATTTAACACCGCGAACAGCCACAAAGTCACAAACCAGCATGCAGTGGGAATTTCACAGCGCTACCCACAGTAACGCCCATTAGGTGGTGCGGGCAGGCCAGGAATAACCCGGAAATCAGCGACCCTGAAGAGAGGGGTAGAAGACCTTGGTGTACTTGTCATTAAACTATTGGTCAATGGCTGCGGGGGGACAATGGGGCGTGGGGGACAACAAAATGCCAGATTTCCTGACAAAAACAGCACAATAAAAAGGGTACTGTGGTAGGGTTAGGGTTAGGGTTACTACTTAGTGCCTTAGAGTCTCACTACTTCTACATGCACCTCTCAAGCTGCATGTAAAGTATATTTAGAACACATCACAATGCAAAGCCTCATCAGTCTGCGCAGTTATGGACAAACAAGATGACAAGGTGACGCTGTTTTTAAGCTGTTCGTTCGTTTGTAAGCCTCTTGGATTCTTCAGCACTGGACACGGCTGTTGCAAATGAAATGGCAGGACAATAACATACAAGTACTATACACACAGTGCACTCTATGTATTATTAATGTTAACTGTTAAATCAATATTTTTAAAGGTATTGACAATCTGAGCCAAATTAAATGATGTTGAGGGCACTTTAAAGGACCCCCGCCCCCCAAAAAAAAGGAAAGTTGTTCATGTGAGAAGCAAAGAAGTATGTTGCATCACTGACAGGAAGCAGGGAGGGAGGAAGAAACCAGTGAGGCCCAGAAGAAAGATGCTTATCACTGAAGGGGGCCGCTGTACCCCACCATGTGGCGAGCACGAGCACACGGCAAAGGGGGCACGGATACCAAGATTGAAATCCTACGATCTTACACATACAGTGCGCCCCATACAAAGCGTCTCTGTTTTAAACCTTCTGGAGGTCACGAGCCTTAAAACCTTTACTCTGAGTGGGGCTGAAAGAATTACAGCTGCATATGCGATTGGCAGGTCGCAGGTTGAAATGGCCGGGTTTCACCGTGGGCCCTTGAGCAGGGCACTTAACCCCCCAACGGGATTTTCTGACCAAGTCTTCTCAATCGGATGTCATTTTGGATGAAACATCTGCTAAATATGAAAGATGTGATGTAAAACAGAGAAATCTGGATAAGATTCCATACAAACTTGATCATGCTTGTATGTATTATGTTAAGACCTACGGTAACAACACAAAACTACAACCTTACATCCAAAGATGTGTACTGTATATAATATGAATCTTTGTTACACGATAAAAAAAAAAATCAAGTGCTTATTCGTTATGGCTGAAATCACTAAATTAACAATGAATGTGCTTTGTTGGTTTGGTATAAGGTGTAGCATCTCTATATTCCGTTTTATATGCATAAGATAATCATCTGGTCAACTGCCTTGAACTATAAAACCAGGAACAATAAATATTAGAATAAAATAAAATTAAATGCATGTTTCAGTAACTCATCTTCCTAGTATGATGCATATTGACAGTATTACTGCTTTCAATAAAATATGTAGTTTATATTAATCTCTGACTGGGGCAACAGGACAGACAAAGGCTGTGTAGTTATGTAGGAAACGGGAACTGACATCCTGGCATGATCAATCAAACACAGAAGTCAGTGGGGTGTGTCGGGGGGAGGAGTAAGGACGAGTTTGACGGGGGTGGGGGGCATTAAGAGGATAACACGCAGCAAAAATGTTGCAGCGACTCATCCGAATACCAAAGAGAGAAGACGACTGTGGAAAACTGGCATGGAAATGCACTTATGCGGCAGCGATAATGGAAATAAACACGGTTCACGTTCCTGCATATTCATGAAAGGGGGGGGGGGGTTGCAAGCTACCAGATGTGCAGATGAGAGTCAATGAGGCATGTGTGCGGGAGTCACGTTTCACTCAGAGAGCAGACTGCCAACTTCCACCGACGACCGACGGGGATAAACACGACGAAGGGGAGAGACACCAGTAGTCTGGGGTCCTTCTGGAACTGATCCAGGACCAGCTAATCGGAGCTTAGGGTCAGGAGCTCTCCATTAACTATACTGTCTTTCACATGGCTGTGAATTACATTTGGTTTAAAAAATTGCCCCCTGAGGAAGTATGAGATATCCACTGATGAAGTATCAAAATAAATAATGCATATTGTCGCAGGTAATACATTCATGACACTGTCATAAACGTGTTGCATATCCATGTCACGTCATGTCAACTTGTAATTGCTGCCAGGAATGTAGAGAATTGGGCAGGAGTTTTAGGCAGTCAAAGAAAACTTGCTGTTTATCCAGGTAGAAAGATTTGCTCAAGAAAAGAAATGAGCATTAGAACAAACTCAAATTTACAGTAACACAAAAAAAATCTTTTGTTTTCTAAAGTTTCTCATATCTAGTTGGACGGCTAGATGGTCATCCAAATCTCTCCTCAGGGGCACCTCAGCCATTCCACGTATTTGTTAAATTTCACATCAGCTCAATTAATTAACATAATAAGTAAAATAACTTAATGTTACTGAATAACCAATCAAGGTGGGCCAGTGGTCGAGTGAAAAAATACATTGATATATTGGATAGTTGCTACAAATACTAGGATGTGTTTGGAAATGCCCAAGCCGACACACTTCGACAGACATAATAGTTTTACACCAACATGAAGATCATTTAAACATCATTGACTGTCTAATTTTTTTACCCTGTCATAAGCATGACACAGAAAACCACTGAAGCTGAATGTGATGCTCAACACATTTCTCTAACCGTCCATGACATCGAGTGTGATGCCAATGTCACAACGTCACGTTATGTCACGTCAGAAATGACTAACTCTTCTGATGCTATCGATGGTCAGGTTGCCAAGCGATGAAGAAGCTTTTACAGCCAGAGAGGGGAGACCTAAGGCTCTGAAATCCACAGCGGGTGGAATTATCACGTGCCATCAATCAGACACTGGTTTAACCTATTCTCCTTGGTTACTTTGTTATTTCCCATTGGGTTAAATTGGGCAGTGACTGACAAGAGCACAGTAAATCCCTCTAGCCACACGCTAAGGCTCTCTCTCACGTCACTACTTACGCCAACGGTGACTTGAGAACTTATTTTAAACTTTAAATTTCCAGCTCCTCAGAGTGACGGGGGTGTAGCATGACTGTAATGTCTTATGGTGAGGAAATGCCTTATTGACAGTGGTGGGGAAGATGACATGTCCGTCTGCTTTCGGCATCAACATCGTATTATTAGCATAGCAAAGCTCTGCTGTTTTTTTCTGTAGAATGAGTTGATGTAACGGCGTGGAAAATTCTATGGTAAATAAGGACCACGGATACATTAATGATGCCTGGAGGTGTATAGAATGTAAGCAGGTTATTAAATGGAAAATTCAGTGCATATGACACTGAGAAAAAAAAAAACAGTATTTTCTATTATTTATAACTAAAGTTGGCTTTCTCTGGGCGATTATAGAATTTTAGAAAAGAAAAGAAAAATGTTCCTTTTGGTCTACTTTTGGTCATCTTCTGCTCTACTTTTGGTCCATTCAACATAATAATTTATTGTAGCCTGGAGGCAGTTTAATAAATGTTGAAAATAGACAAAATACAAAAAAGCGAGGCCTCCTCCAGTCGCCAGAAGTTCTCTCCCTATTCATATTCATATTAAAGTCTCGACGGTCCGTGCATCTGGAAAATCCATCCATAGATTAACACCAAGGTTCAGAAGAAAAACATCAAAACCAGGAAATTTTTTTTTTTTTTAAAGTACCGGGAAGGATGTTTTGAGTGGCAAGTTAGAAAGTAACCAATGAGCTAATTTTCTCGGTCAAGGGCACCACAGCTAATCAGTAGAAAGAGTCGGGGGAAATCTATAAGGCAAGATCAACCATATACGGCTCCTTTTTTGCTTTCTCCTCTCTCCGAGTAGCACAAGGCATTAAGATATGAAGAACGGAAGGCAATAAACACTCAAAATACCACTCTGGCTCTTGGCGTCACTGGCAATAAAAGCCATGTTAACTGAGGCAACGGAAACCACAAATACGGTTAGACACACAGCATTTGTGGCCAATATGAAACACTCATATCTATTAACACCACTTATTACACTCTTGGTTTTCTAAAGACATGGAATATTACCAGTCATGTCTTAGTGCTTTATAATAATGCTGTAATATTGCTTTATAATAATTAAAATATTGCACATTTATATTTGCTTTACCACCACATTTCACAGTTCCACACACACACACACACACACACACACACAGAATGGGCTTTTTAATCGCACAAAAAAATCAGAACGTGTAATTGTGGTGAAATGTGTTACATCTGTACTCTGTCTTCTGTTTAGTCTGGCAAAACAGAAAATAATAAACTGTATATAAGCTAATTTAACTAATCCAGTTGCCGCCACGAGGATTCCTTGCTATACTGTTATTAAACAAATTGTTCTGTGTCTATTCATAATTGACTCTTGCAGTCTTCCCTATTAATTATCCCTGAGATTTCTTATAAAAATTTACTCAGCTGAGAGGAGAAATTAAAATTGTATTTTCAGCACAATTTACAGTCATACCAAATTACTAAGTATAGTTATTAAAGATAAATACGTGATATTTAATACTTACATTTGTGTAAAGTTATACTCATTTCATTGCTACTGCTGTGCCTGGAAACTATCAGGCAGCACAGGGCATTAGCCTGGGGTACACCCTGGACGGGACGCCAGTCCATCACAAGGCTGGGGTACACCCTGGACGGGACGCCAGTCCATCACAAGGCTGGGGTACACCCTGGACGGGACGCCAGTCCATCACAAGGCTGGGGTACACCCTGGACGGGACGCCAGTCCATCACAAGGCTGGGGTACACCCTGGACGGGACGCCAGTCCATCACAAGGCTGGGGTACACCCTGGACGGGACGCCAGTCAATCACAAGGCTGGGGTACACCCTGGACGGGACGCCAGTCCATCACAAGGCTGGGGTACACCCTGGACGGGACGCCAGTCCATCACAAGGCTGGGGTACACCCTGGACGGGACGCCAGTCCATCACAAGGCTGGGGTACACCCTGGACAGGATGCCAGTCCATGACAGGGCACAAGGCTGGGGTACACCCTGGACGGGACGCCAGTCCATCACAAGGCTGGGGCACACCCTGGATAGCACCCGGGACGGCATACTAGTCAATTGCAGAGGTTAAAGCTGGGTACACCCCGAACGGGATGCCTGTCCATCACAGGACACAAACAAACACTCACACACATTCACATGCCATGGGAAACTCAGGGCTGCCACTTAACCTTGTACTCCTCGCATTAGTCTTTGGACTGCAGGAGGAATCAGAGGATCTGGATAGACTCACTCAACACAGAGAGGAGAAGCCTCTTAAATACAGAGTACAGGTAAGACCCAGACCTCCAACTCTGTGCCAGTGTGCCACCCTGCTACAAAAATATCTACGCTTAAATTAACCAGCGCATAAGTCTCCTAACAAATCAATTACACCAGTTAAAAAAAACACACACACTTCATATGAGCCACTGGATGTATCAGCTGCTGCCCAGATTTCCCTGCTCGTTTCCTGCCTGCACCGGCAGCGGCCAGCTCCCCGCAGCAGACCTCCTGCTATCATCACCGCTTTCTCCACCCTTCACTGTGTTGCTGCTGCCCAGTGCCCCCTCCTCGTCTTCCCTGCTGATAAACCGCTATGCTTTAAGACTCAGTTAAAACTATATCAACCTTTACACCTTAAGAATACCGTTAACTCTGTGTCCTAGTTTTTTTTGTGCATCCTACCTGCCAAATTATTTATTTTTGGTCGCATGTCCCCGCGACCCAGTAGGATAAGCGGTTTGGAAAATGGATGGATGGATGGATGGTCGCACGTCACAAGATTTCTGGCGCCTCTGTTTTCCCCACAACTCATTCCCTAAGACCTCTAATGGCTCCATCTTATTAGCATTAGCATCCCCATCCAGTTCTACTCTTCAACCATTCATGCCCACATTTTTGTCACTACCTTCTTCCTACCATCAATGACACTAGTTCCACCTCTTTGCTCCAGCTCTCAAGTAGTGGAATTCCATAATTACTTATCACCCGGACAATTTCATTTAGGGTACTTTTGTAAACTACTCATTAATGACAACAGTCTGATGAGCTAATTAACCATCTTTGTAGTTATCTAGCCTGTGCTGAATTGCTAAGCCCAAACCCAAGTTCACTCCAGTATAGTCTTTTCCACAACCAGAAACCCCCTTTATTTTCTTGTGCTCCCCTTGTACTGAGGCCAACATGGCTTATGTTTTCATAGCGTCCCTCCCAGTTTTGTTAGTGATATCCCCAAAGAAAGCCTTCTTTCCTTCATCCTAAACCTGTGTGACGCTTCACTTAGCCATCTCACCTGAACAAATAAGATCTTATTCTAGATTGTTATAGACATTCACCTATCCACACCACTGTTGAATGTCATACCTATTCCGCATAATCCGCCTTTAATACGGCTGGGAAAATCAAATAAGGAGGGCGGAATTTGTTTAAGATTAGCTAAACCGTCGCAGCATCAGATATAACTAATATGAGACAATGGAGAATAGCAGATTATTTCCCCTGTCATATGGAGTTTTGCTCTGGGACAATTTGGAAAATCGTTTTAAACAGGTGAGATGAGGAATGTCCCAAAGCTAACTGGCTGACAATCAATCAAATATGTTTCATAAAAATTACACAACGTGCTAATCAAATTAAACTTGGATGCAATTTGTAATTGTGAACATTAAAAGAAAAAAAAAGTTAATATTATATAAATAAATCCTGTGCTTTTCCAAGACAAACAGAAAAGAGCTCTTACCGTCTAATAGCATTATGCACGTTTTATGCAGAAAATTACACTAACCGCAAATTGCTCTCAACAATTCAAATATGTTAGAGTTCGACCACTTTAAAATGGGGTTCAGTAAGATTATAAATATAACCGTTTTTTTTTTTTTTTACAGCTCTGTTATTACGTACTGAGAAGGGGGAGAGTGGGCCAATCTTATGGCTGTAGCGCCGGATAGCTTCTCTGATGTGGGCAGGCTGGATGGCACCACTTTGAGCCTCCATACCGCAGGCTGCCGCGCTCTGCAACAGACAAACACCAGAGATGGTTCCTAAATCAAAAACACAGCCCTCTGCTCTGCGCGAGGGGGTCCCTCACTCGCGCGCATACACACAAACACAGCCAGACTCATGCACGGGAGCGTGTGTGAGAAACGGCAACTGGACCGTGAGCGTGCACATGTTAGCGGGCGGGCTAAACGTGCAAAAAAAGTCTGCAATGATGAAAAAAGGATCAAGTGCGCTGTCTGCACAGAATTATGCATGAGATTAAATTTGCATACATTGAAGGGAGAAGAAAGAAGCGAAATATACAAGATTCCTGTGATATCCAGCGTTGCCGTTATTTCCTCATTATTAGCCAACTCACATCCGGAAAACATCGGGTAATGTTCAGATAATTATATCTTTCTAAACATATTGCAGGGGAAAAAAAACTCTTGTGATAAAAAAGTAATAATTTTGGAGCCTGGGCACTACTTACATATAGGGTATCACAAGGAAGTGGAACCAAAGTATCTAACCCATATGTGACTACACAAGTTAGCCCTGTCAAAATCGGGTCAGTGCAGATAAACATCTGGGCAACTAGAGCAGTCGCCTCCTCTGAGAGCTGTTGCGATGACGTCTACGGCGCCGTAATTCGATTAAGTTATTCCACTTTGATAATTTGAACAAAAAAGTTAATTCTCTGCTAGTTTATTACATTACTATCGTACATCTAAGACTCTAATCGATTAACAAATAAAACCGACTGTGTGCAGTTTCTAAACCGTGGAAGCACTTTCGTTATCTGAGAAAACAAGAACATGTAAACCGATATTGTACGTTATTTAAGGATAAATGAGCATCAGTATGCAAGTCAGGGATTTTAGGTAAGACATTAACATAAAAAACAGTTTAAAAAGTTTAAAACAACATGTGGTCATCAAAAAGTAGCAAAAGAGAAGTTCTTATTGAAGGACGAGATTGTATTAATAGATTCCAAACCTTTTTACGCTTCCTTTGCTTGACTTTGCTGCTCCCATCTTGGACCAGTCCCCCATTGCCTTGGGGCATGGAGTAGAGCTTTCCCTGGTGACCACCAGTGAGCGGCGCGTTGGGGGTGGATGGGGGGGTATTTTCTGGGGAATCTGGGTTGCTCTTCACAGTGACAGACTGTCCCTGGTGAAGAAACTACCCAGTCAGTCAATTGATCACTCCAATGATTTCTGATTTCGTTCCCCCATCTTTATAACCTCATGGACCACACCGACGAAAAACCAGACAAGGTCTGGGAGCAGATTCGCAAAAAAGAGCGGCGGCTCTCAATTATCTTATTTACAAAACAATGGACTTGGTCATAATAGTAAAAAGAAATTTTAAACCCCAGAGAAACTGCCTTTAGTACAAACCACCAGGACACAATCTCCAACTGTTCTAGAACCCGCAGGGTCAATCGGCCACGGCAACCTACAGATCGTACCCGTCTAGGGGACACTAAGACCGATCCTACACAGTCTGGATGAGAAACAGCCCTGGGGTTCTGGCCACAGAACTCACAAGGACCTCAACCCACAGCGGCCTTGACTCGATTTGACCCAGGGAAAAAAGAAGCGGTTTTACGGTTTCAGTGACAGTGAAGAACCCCGAAAGAAGAGTTCCACGCAACACACCACCACCTACCGCAAACTTGGCTGGGCTGTAAACAGTGGGGATTTAATATTTTCCAGGGGACGCACATGTTGAATAATGCATGATGCCATCCAGACAAGCGACTCAGAAGACCGGGGAGGGGTGGCAATACCTCGCATGCGGGATTGTGGTACTGGATGAAGGTGGCCGAAATGGCGTGGCTGAATGGGTCTCCGGTTTTAGGGGTCATGTCTTGTTTAACCAGCAGTGCCAGGTCTACTAACTGAAACAGGAGATGAGAAATAGGAGGACAAAACGTGTAAATTCATTATACAGGCTCCCAGTGTTTATCCCAGTAATGCTTTTGACATAATAGTGGTTTCAAGTGGGCAACAGACTTCTGGGAAATTCAAAATTCTCAAAATATAACAAACTGATTCAGTAACATAAGGCATGCTTGCCAAGAGAAAAAAAGAAATGAGATATATTTGTGAAGTGTCATGATCAGTTCCTCAAAAATATGCTATATATCGGTAATTCCTTCCACAATATTGTGATTTTATTTGATGGTTTACTTTTCTAATAAAAATTAGATTACTAAGATGCTTTTGTGCCTTCCCTGTCAAAATATTATCTTTTAATATCAAAATATTATCAAATTAGCCTCTCCCCAATCCTTCAGATTTTCATAACTTCTTTTCCATGTCATTAGGAATCACCGGTAAGTACAGCTAATCTCAAATTAACCTTTTAAGTTCACAGAGGAAATTAAAGCACCGTGACTGTAGGGGGTCCCCCCCAGGGTGCAGCAGGGGCAGCCGTAATGTGGTTTTACCTGAGCCACAGTCTCGTATGCCAAATATGACAGGATTTCCATGGAAACCACGTTGGGCTTCACCTCCATGGTACTGCAGTCCAGCCACTCGCGGAATTTGGAAGCTTTTTTGGCTGAAAACCCACAAAGTAGAATTCATTCATGAGAAATGGCCAGAGAACAGAACTATCAGTATTGTGTACAATATTTAGAAAATTACTCTCTATGGTTGCTACAGGGTATAATCAAATTTCAGAAGGACCAAAAGCAGACCTGGGATTTATAATATGGTTTTACAGTGATATGCAATAATAACGAACTGTCCTTAAAACAAGCACCACCTTTCGAAAAAACAATTCAACAGACAACACCTATCGAAAGCCAATGTTAAAACACCAACCAAACCAAAAATAAGCACAGGTAGCTACTTGTGAATAGTATCCATGCAAAAAAATTTTAAAAGCCATAAAATTTCCTCATCTCGAAAGGTTGATCACACATGACGCATAATTCAAAAGTATTAGAGTATCTGCTGACGTACAGTAACCTCTCCCACATAGCTACGGTTAACGACAAACTGTAATACCAGCTTCCGTCGGTGGATCAGAGCAGACAACGTGATTTTTTTTAACGTACTTGCACTTCCTTTTAATTGTGTTTTTAATTTCTGACCTTCAGCACGGATGCCATGCTTTCAGCCTCCCACAGGAGGAATACGGGGGGGCCCCGCGATCAGACTCGTAAATTTACATCCTGTCACCGGGACGGCACCTCCCCCAGACGGGCTGGCAAGGTTTGTCAGCGTGTCATTACGGCAGGAATGTGGCTATGCGGCCCGGCGTGGCTGTGTCGTGGGGGCCCAGCCAGGCCCCAGACGAGGCCCTCTCAGGAACGCATCCGGCGCTATAGCTCAGCTGAGATATTCACGCTGGGCGTCGTGCTGATGCATGATAATCCATTAAACAGCCCAGATGTTACCATACTTTCGCCTCCAGGGTCCTTATTCTATACAGCACTGGAATCCTGTTTAAACTGACAGCTATACATTTTATATATTTTAATGAATTAAAGTCTACATATAATTGCAAAAACTATAACAGTATTCTGACGCAAAGTGTAACCCGATTCAGACTTTTCCTGTCTGGCAAAATACTTACAGAAGCTGAGCTGCCGGCTTTCGCAGAATTCGCCGTACTGAGCGGGGTCCATCATCCTGGTCTGCTTTTCAATTCTCTGCATGTCAGCGAGGGGGGGGGGGAGTTTGGCAACCAAAATTACATGATCATAATCACATTTAGAACCTCAAGAGACAGGTAGTGTTTTGCGAAGCATCATTATATTAAAACAGGTTTCCTGTAAAACACATATAAGCATGCACGATTGTCATTTAATAAAAGGATATTACGCAATATAAGCATGTGATAAGCATTTATCCATAAATATATCATTTATTATGTCACAATGGATGGACACATTGGCACTGGGACATTATACAACAAAATACAAATGAACATCAAAATTTGAAATGACTTTACAGTTATTAGTAGCAAAGTAGCAAATGATAGAGCTCAATTTTACCACAAAGGAATGACAAGGAAACCTAACATTTGCTGCCTGATGCTGCTAAATGGAGTCCAGTGGAAGCATCTGCGTCTGGCCCATCGGACCGCACCCCTTTGCCAGCAGGAGCGGCAGTGACACCTCAAAGCTAAGAAGGTCTTATTTTAAGATAAAAAGACTGTGGGATCTGGGCTATCAATGTCACAGCACCCCTGGTGGTATCACCCTCACTCCTGGGCTTTCGTCCCATCTGGGCCATATGCTGGCAAATTTGTCAGTTGGCCAGTTCGCATTTGCACCGGAAACACTCCAGGGCGCTTAAATCTCATCAGTGCCTCCCCCCTCCATCCCAGAGGACAAACCGGACCATTCAAGTCACACTCAAGTCCCCAGGATTCCACCTCTGACAAGTGTGGCCCGGGAGGAACCAACAGGCAGATACGGATCAGCACTGGCTCTTATTTTACGCCACTGGATTTCAGTCCAACTACAAGACAAAATAAAATAAATTACGAAAACTCCTTAAAACTTAGTACGGCAACATCCATCTTAGCTATATAAAAATAAACTATTGAATTTAAAAAGGTTAATATACACTACCAATTTTGGCCACTTCTCATACCTACATGTTTGCGAGGAGCGTAATATAAGTAGTATTAGCACTTTACTAGGGTCCAGACCACCAGTTAGGTGTAGATGCAGCAACACAAGAATCATCACAGTCAATCTGCTGACGTGCATTGGAAGTACAGATGGGTGGTTGAGGGGCAGGAGGTCATGTGTCATGTGAACAGCACTAATAAAAGCCTCTTTTTACCTAAATCTTTTACTCTTATAAAAACATTAAGATGGTACTGAAGTCCGGCAATTTAACCAGTTAAACAGGGTGAAAAACAGAGGCACACACCCATCGTAGAGAGAAGCTATCGATGGAACTTTTCATCTGCGATCTGGGTGACAGGAGAATGACGTCAAAAATCGTCTACCGGCTAACTCTTTTTCAAATAACAATAAAACAAAAAAATCAACTCCAGCCATAACATTTTATCTTGAGCAATTCTGATGATAAATGCGAGCTTTTGGGTTATGATGTTAACAAAACAAACGATTATACCGAAGACTCATGTTGCGGTCCATACAGGGTTTTTCTGAGAGGTTTTCATCTTTCCTTTCGTAATATCATACGGATAGCCACAAAAAATAAAGTATTAAGATTTATGAGTAATTTCCTTAGGAAGCATGACCTGCTACTGTCCTATTCCAAAACTCACAGTCATGGAGTTTTATTTTTAAATTCTTCTGAGAAATACAAGCTTCGCTGCAACAGCAAAATCACCACCTACAGCATAGTAACTCAAACCATCACTGTCACTTTTACGTATTTTTTTTTTTCTTCAAGTTAGTGTTTCGCACCACAGTTCTGCACTAGATAAGCAGTATGAATGGATGGATGTTAGCGTTTTATCTGCATTTCTGTTTATTGGTTCCCACCTGGGAAAGATAAACTACTAGTTTATTATTATTATTATTATTATTATTATTCTTAAGTAGTGCAATAATTCGTAAGAATGTGACCTTAAACCCTTTAAAAAGTACTTAATTTATATGTTAAACTGAGCTAAATATAATAGAGCATTTAAAAATATTACTTCTCCCAAGACCAGGATTATATTACTGCAGAAATTTAATAGGAACGATACTAGGAAAACAGCTAAGCAGGGCTACCACTGATGGTAATCCTGTTACCTTCCTGCAGCTGTTTTTTTTCTCAATGCATGTATAGCATAGTGATGATATTTAAATTGAAGACAGCTATAAATCTGGGATATTTCATGTCCTTTACTCCAATGAAGCAGAGGTCTTTTTCCATTGAACTTTTCTACAAAGTCTGCCCGAAAACTGAACAAACAATAAAATAAAATCTATAATTTGATGGGTGCCCAGGCTGTGCATCACAGAGATTCAAAAATAAGAGCTCTTCCCAACGATTAAATACCTCAGCAAAGAATGTCCCAGTTTAAAGAAGTTCTTCATGACCAAGAAAGGAAGCCTGTGAGGTTTTTTTTTACTCCTCATTCTAGGATCAAATAAATCTTTTAAGCACTGAAATGCAATTGAGGAACTTTTGGCTCTCGGGAGAATACAAAACTAAGGCAAAAAAAGCTACAAACTGGCACCTCCCACAACATTTTCTTTATTTGCATTTAATCGGCATCGTGGCTAGTGTTAAGGGTGCCTCTCTCTCGCTCATTTACACGGTATGACGATGGCGGTGGTGGCCTGCTCTCCTTCTGGATGCAGGTTCCTTACCCTCGTTAGTATTCAGCCTGGGATGTGCCCTACAATTCTTGTCTGTGATTAATGCCAAAAATAAAGGGGGGGGGGGGGGGGCTCGCATTGGGCTGGAGCCGTGTGCTGTTTTGCGGGTGTCTGCAAAATATATATCCCCCAGAGTCCCAGAATAGCATCCATTCAAGACTCGCTGTCAACATGGCGTTACAACAAACACAATGCCGATCCCACACAGGATGACAAAGAGCCTTCTAAACATTTCCATCTGAACACGCCGGAGAAAGTCACAGAAAATAACAGACTGTCTGAGATCTTACTGCGTCCAAGAAAAGATTGATGGTTTGCCTGAGGAAACAGAGTCCAAACTGCTGACAAAAGCCCATCCTTGTCTAATCCGCAGCAATAAAAATGATTCTTCAGGCCTGAAATGTAAGGCCGCCATAAGCTGGAAAACAATTCCCATTCATCCGATATCGTAAACAGAAGATGGGAGTCTAATTACTCTGCTGTCGCTGCCACTACAATTCATTACTGTATTACATACCTAAAAATATAACAACAATATAACAAGTAGCCAGTGCTACAGTGATTACTCCCAAGAGAACAGTTTCCACTGAGACAAGCAAGTTCTTCTGGTAAACGTCTATTTTTCCAATTATTAATATTATTCTTAATAATACATCAAATGGATAAAGTTACTTAGGAACGTCTGTTGAAGCAGTGAGACATCAGCTATGTGTATTTCAGGAACACATGAATGTACTGGGGGGTGCAGTGGTTAGCACTGTTGCCTCACACCTCTGGGACCCGGGTTCGAGTCTCCGCCTGGGTCACATGTGTGTGGAGTTTGCATGTTCTCCCCATGTTGTCGTGGGGTTTTCCCCAGGTACTCCGGTTTCCCCTCCCAGTCCAAAAAACATGCTGAGGCTAATTGGAGTTACTAAATTGCCCATAGGAGCACATGTGTGAGTGAATGGTGTGTGAGTGTGCCCTGCGATGGGCTGGCCCCCCATCCTGGGTTGTTCCCTGCCTCATACCCATTGCTTCCGGGATAGGCTCCGGACCCCCCGCGACCCAGTAGGATAAGCGGTTTGGAAAATGGATGAATTCTTTTTTTTGAAGACTTTTGCTGATTCAATATCGATTCACAACCAAAACTGATCTTTTTAATTTAGGCCCCGCAACTTTGAAAATATTTTTGAGGAATTTTATTCGTATCAGTCCTCTTATATAGGTGGCGCTATTTTCTCTCTCACCTATGGCAGGGTTGCAATGCTATTGTGCAATCACCTTACACTGCCATTTTGGTGCATTGTCAGTCACAGTAATTGAGTACTCCAAGCATGTGAATGCAAGTCAAGTCAAGTCAAATCAGGTCAGGTCAGGTCAGGTCAGGTCGGATTTTATTCTCATCATATTCACTACATTGCATACAGTAATGTGAAATGACATTATATAAAATGATATGAATGCAAAATAAATAAGAACGAAATAAAAGCAGATGGTATACAGAGAAACACTGTCCATTATGAGGATATTGCTAATCTGGTTTTTCAAAAGTTGTAGGTAACACTGAAGCAAAGCAACTCCTACATAAGTCTCGAAGTTGAATTGCTTTATTTTAGGTTGCCTACAATTGCAGAGGAATCTAAAGAGGGAAAAGGTATGGATGAAATTTCTGTGTATTAATGGGTTAGTACAAGTATATTATTATATAATGATTATCTTTATCATCGTTATCATGTAATGGTAACTTAAACGATTACATTGTTCGGTGCTGCAATGTTAAAGCTACAGCATTGTGCCTAGTGTTGCTGTCATTACACCAAATCTGGCTTGATCGCACATAAGTGAATGTGTTTTAAAGGTAAATGAAATCAAGTTGAAACTGAAGCAAGTTGGGCACTTGAGAATCAAAATCCAATCAAATTGTGTGGTCCAAGCCAATTCCCAGACCTAATAATGACCGCTATAAAACGATGACTCTTTCATAAAGTCTTTATAAAAGGAAAAACTAAGGAAAACCTAAAAATCTGCTTACTTCATCGACCAATTACTATTAATGACATTAAGAATTAGTCCATTAAAAGTGGAACAAAAATAACATAAAACATACATAAAAGTACATTTGAAGTGTAATTCAATAATCTCATTTATGGTCTGACTATAGGGAGGGAAACAACTATGGACATTAAAGCCTAGCAATAATATCAAAGAAGCTGGTATTAAGGCTAACAGAGAGAGAGAGAGAGAGAGAGAGAGAGAGAGAGAGAGAGAGAGAGAGAGAGAGAGAGAGAGAGAGAGAGACAGAGAGAGAGAGAGACAGACAGAGCGAGAGAGGAGAAATAGAGAGAGAATTTAGGGGAATTTGGGTGTGTAAGCAAACATTTGACCAACTGGCAGTGTTAGCGAAGACAAAGCGGGGGGCCAAGAAGGATGAAGTGCTTCACCCCCCGAAGATTCCACTGATAGCTAAAACATACCCATTAAAATACTCACAAAGAACAAATCCGGGGGAAAACCCAAGCATCTCTGGGCTACATCCAGAATGTATGAGACTTTGTTTTAATAGAAATCGGACGTATGATGTCTCATGGCAATATGTAAAATTATTTTCACTTCTTAGGACCCTTCCAAGATTCTGAACGAAAACAGTAATTACATCTTCTGACTGGAAAGTTAAAAGCGGTTTTTTTTTTGGGACAAAAAGGATTCTGCTGAACTTTTTATATTCATTCCGTTCAGGATTTTATTAAAACAAAAAATGTTTTTGTTTTACAAGTAAATATCTGTGCTGAGAAAACTTTCACTCTGATTCAGATGTTCTGTGGTTATTGACACAGGCTATATGGGATTTGGTTGCAATGTGGTTGCTTTGCATACTGCTGCCATTGATTCCACACGACTACGGCAGGCTGGATAATAGTTAGCAGCCTGCATATTTCATTACTGCGACCTTTGTTTGTTGGACCTGTTATAGTGGTAACAGAGAAAGGATCATGCAGAAAGGTGGTGCTGTGGCTCCTGGATGATCGAGCCCGTTGAAGCTAAATGCCAGGCAGAGACTGCAGCCTAGGTCACGGCTCAGATCTGCACTGGCTGATTTACCAGTACTGGCTGGTGAAATAAATACTGCATGGACTCTGTTATGCGCTTCTGTGTCAGCAGTTTATTTTGGAGGGCTGGGCTGTTGGCCCTGATGCATGGCAGAGGTTCCACTCATAAGCAGTGGGAGTTGAGGCCTATGTGGAGCTCTAGGCAATACTTACTAATAGTGACCCCCCCCCCCCCCCCCCCCCCCAAGGCAAATGCCCACGATAATAGTTGTCAACCAAGGAATGCCCCCTCAGAAAACAGCACCCTGGGCAACTGTCCACCTTGCCCTTGTCAGGATCTGCCACTGGTTTTAAGAGGACAGGGCAGAAAAGGCAGCGGCAATTGAGTACAGAAGCAGATACTGGACAAATCAGAACTGATCAATCGGAGATTAAATACATGTGGGGATGACTGTGTACTGTGTACTAGCTCGGAGTAGACATATACAGTAGCAGTGTGATTTTTTTTGGGATGTAGGGCTTCAGTACATGTGTATATTTATACACATAAACTTTATTAACCCCCACGGGGAAATTCTTATTTTTGCTTTGTGCCGTCTTGCTCTCCATGCAGGTGAATGTAAGATTGCGGGGCACAGCAAGGCAGCTGGGGGGGCTAAAAGCCTTGCTTAAAGGCCCACACACAGCCCCTGCCGAGGCGGGGCTCGAACCGGTAACCTTCTGGTCATTAGGGAGGGTTTGAGTCATAGTGATACAATTAAATTAATTCTATTGCTTTAAGCTACCCTGACAGTTGCATGAGGTAGACCTGTGGTCAAAAAAAACAATTTCAACACCTGATTTAACAGTGTCTTAGATACAAATGAAATAAGTCGGGGGGACATTGTGAATCACACAGCCACAAAACCACTAAATTAAGCCTTTGCTCTTATAAATCTCTTAAATGCTGCGTCCAGTCACAGGCCTTGCACCCACCTCAAGCCGTTCCTGCTTCACGTCATCCAGATCATCCTCGTCCATCAGGGCCAAGAACTCCCCTGTCTGGTCAATGGAGCTCAGGAAATCCTGGACGAGCTTCTGCCTTTTGTTATTGCTGCTGCTGAATTTGTCTATATGTGGGTGCAGACAGGAAGAGGGGGGAACAAAAAAAAGGGCTGATTTTTGTCTGCGCACATCTGTAAGGCAGCTGTGAGTGTTTACACCTACCCCTGATGGGGCAGCTTGGGGGGACCCCCCACATACACCGACGTTATGCAAACATACTTAAGGGTTAACCCACTTCTCGGTTGTCAATCCATGTCATTTTTCTGAGAAATTCAAAATTTTATTAACCAGCTGATGAATTAATATATTAATACAGGTTTTGCTTAAACAAGAAATAATCGACGAGAAATTCAGCTGGTTCCTTCCAATTTACAAATAGCAGGTGGCTAGTTAACTAGAAATGACTATTCTCAGAGTAACTTTTTCTATTCTTAAATTATGTATAGTTATATCAGCGCACAAGACAATCGATTAAAATTATGCAGGTTAATCACGGTTCAAGCCATCATTCAATCGTTGTGTGGCAAAACCAGACAGATAACTTGGGTTTTCTGTACACAAACATTGTAAACAAACGTCATGGCTTCAGACTGAAAATGGGATGTCTCATTCTTTAATCTAAAACTTTGAGCATCAGTACAGCTGGGACTTCGTTTCGATAAATACATTAGTGACTCGGTACTCAGCAGGGTAAAATGTGACAAACTTCCTTAAACTGCAGATTAGAACTTGCTGATTTAAAGGCCAAAGGTTTTATTTTGTTGCAAGGTTTAAGTTTATTATGCTCAAAAATGACCGCATGAAAACGCTTTTGCACGAATGAGAGAAAAGATTCATGTATTATTCATTGCTTTAGATTTTACTGTATATGATAGTAATCAAGCCATGGAACTTCACAGCACAAGCATGAAAAGCGATTCTCCATACTGTCTCCCTGCTTCTACTCCCACAAAACAGCAGCATCCCCTGCCTTAAACCAAAATCCCTCAAAAACGTTTCTCTATATGTTAGTGACGCACTGTTTGACTTATTACTGCACAAAGAACCATTTCTCAAGGTCGTTTTATTTATCTAGAGAACGTATTGAAAAAAAGCCTTAGAAGACTAAGAAGAAAGTGGTTTCTGGCAGCAAATTACATGCGTGCTACAGCGATTCCTCAGGAATAAAATCATCAGGCAGAGAATTTATGGCACCTTAATAACTACTTCTGTAGCTTTCAAAATCTGGTTGATGTCAGATGACACAACCTTGACAAGGACTGCAATTACGGATTCTATGTGTAAACAGGGCAATTAAACCAAAATGGTACAAAATGCCAGTCAGTACAAACTGAACCTTTCAAAATTACACAAATATTTTGTTATACATAATTAGCCCTTTGCTTTTGTTTTTAGCGCATCCTAAACTTGACATTGAATGCAGTGGGGTGTTTACATGGATAAGAGAGCTCAGAAAATTTCGGTTAGCTTAAATAATAAACAACGCTAATCTGCAGTAGAGAAGAACTTAGTTTTAATTCAATCATATAAACAGACAAAGGAAGATGCACATTTTTGAACACCACATTCCATGGAAATGAAGTCTTTCTACTTTCAATGTGTACAGAAACGCAAGGACTTTGTTTCTCGGATGGGTGGGGGAACTTGGTCATCTCAGGCAATAGACCAAAGTTCTTAAAAAACGCTTTACCTTTACTGGGTTTCCTCAACCTATACTATAAAAAGGAGATATTTATGCCAAGCAGACCCAGATCCCACTGCAGATTGATGGTAGCTATCTAAGTTCAATGCAACTTGACATTTTTCTAGAACACCAACAGAAAAATTTGCAAATAATATTGCAAACGAGTAGTTCCATAATCCACCCATCTGTCCATCCATCATCCAACCATTTGTCCAGGTCCGGGTCATGGCTTTATTAAAATCAAGTTACAGGACTGCATTGATATTGATAATTAAACAGACATCCAGTGTGAAGTTTGGTTAGCACCTAAGTTTACAAGTCCTACAACCTATATACTGAACACATCAAAATGTACATTGTGGTGTAACCAATAAATCACTGAACTTATGACTATCCACAGTGAAACAGTGCCATTTTCCAGCTTTGAAAGCAGTTAATTTTGTTATTTGGCATAGAAATGCATGGAAGCGAACTGACCACAATACTATGGTTTTTAAAGAGGGTTTTTCTACACAAAACCACTGGTGAAACCCTTCCACTGCAGTTGCATGGCTGCAGCCCGTGACAGATGAAGCAACAGGTGAAACCCTTCCAGTGCAGTCACATGGCTGCAGCCTGTGACAGATGAAGCAACAGGTGAAACCCTCCCAGTGCAGTCACATGGCTGCAGCCTGTGACAGATGAAGCAACAGGTGAAACCCTCCCAGTGCAGTCACATGGCTGCAGCCCACAACAGATGAAGCAACAGGTGAAACCTAGGGCTGGGCGATATCATATCGATTTTATTTGGCACATGCACAATAATCACCAGGGCTTTAGATCAATGGCGAAGCATTTGGCCGGATGCCAGCTTTCCGATAATATACGGGAATTTATTTACGCCCAATATTTGGTAAGCAGATTAGTAGTACAGCTAAAATATTAATGAGATGTTTTTAGTGACACCCAAAACTTAGTAATCTTTATTAAAATTTGGTTAGCGAAGCATACCACATCATGCTGTTTTGGTATACTATGCTTGGTATACTATGCTTGGTATACCTTATTGCGATTTTCACTGATGTGTCAGTGAAGAAAGGAACAGCTCAGCAGCCACGATATCTTTTAAAAGAGGAGATCTTGCGGATAAACAAGGTAAAAAGCCGTTGGTAGTGTGGCGGTACTTTTTACAGTTTAAAGTCTGACACGTTTATTAATCTTAAGGACATGCCGAATTTGCTAACTTTTGGGGCGTCATAAAATGCCTCATTGATATGTTATACTAATAGTTATACTATTAATGTGTATACCAAATGATGGGCGTAAATAAATGTCCAAATAATACCGAAAAGCTGGCGTCCGGCCAAATGCTTTGCCTTTGATCTGAGGCCGTGGTGATTATTGCGCTATATAAAAACGATATGATATCGCCCAGCCATAGTGAAACCCTCCCAGTGCAATCGCATGGCTGTAGCCCGTGACAGATTAAGCAACAGGTGAAACCCTCCCAGTGCAGTCGCATGGGTGCAGCCCATGACAGATGCACCTCTGGGATGTTCTACTTCTCACATTAAGCCACAGGACAAGAAGTGACAGTGCAGCCTCAGGCAGAGCAACAGCCTGTAAAGCAGCTGCTGTTCTGCATCTTCCGTTGGATGATGACGGACACTTGTCACAGACTCAAATTCTCTGCAGTGTCTGTATCATTTGCTCTTTTTTAATCACACTTTGTCTGTGTCCGCAAAACCCTAATAAGAGATTTAACAGTCACTCCACTCTGCACACTACCCACCACGGAAATGACTGTAATTCTACCAGCTTTAAAACACGAAGATCAAAGGGACGCTTTTTTAAATTCATAATTTCCTCATCCTTGGTAGTAAGCAATAAGCAATAGTAAGTGACAATAAATATCATTATGCAAGTTATATTAAAGCAAAGAATATTAATACATTTCTTCTATGGATATCGTAACATCTTATAAGCAAGAGAACTATAAAAACATAAAACATAAACATCATAAAAGTTACAAAAAGGTCAACTTCTAAACTTTCTCCAGGCCTTTTTTTTTGTTAATGTAGGCAGTCATGCTAATCACCGTACATTTATTCTGTTAAGTGTCTGAAGCTAAACCAAATTTAAGCGATGCATCATTTTTTTCCCAGTTAGCCCGTCTGTGTACGCTGTTCTGAAAAAGAAAAAAACCTAAATTATGCACAGACATACAGTCTCCGTTGCAACAGACGTCCAGACTGTTCCTTTTAAACACTGCATTTAACGTTATTCCATAGCTCAGGTTTCACTGGGACAAGAGGCAAATATCCCAAAGATATTCATCACAACTAATTTTTGGACTTTTTTTTTCGTTCTCGTCTTAATTTCTGCGCGATCAACAATTTATTGTGGCGGATCATTATGCAAAAACTGGAAAGTTTCCCTAAAGCTTCTGTCTGCGTTATAGAAACAGCCTGGCGCATGACATCACCTCAGCTGCATCGCAGGTCATTATGTATCATCGTTCGAAAGAGACATGGCGAAGAACTATTCATGAGGGCTTTTTTTTATATGAAGTTCTTCAGAAGATGATTGCAAGGAGGCCCGATAGACAAACTGGAAAAAATGACTGCAGACACATGGATACAATGGCAGAAAATTTGGGATTCAAAGATCGCAACAGTCTTCAAATGATTGCAGTGTTTAAGCATTAATGTATTGGCAGAACATCAAAAGACATTTTCCAACCTTAGTATACGATTTACACAGAGAAATATGGCACGGTGCTCTACTTTCAGCAAGTTTAACGCAAATTGGAAGTATGTATCTTTGAGAACCAGACAAAAATACCGATGCTCTGGTGTGTGGAGGAAAAAATCCACACAAGACAATTGTTCAAGCCCATTTCGATTAAACATACTTGAAACACATACCGGTATCGAGCAGATCGTCGTCATCGACGCTCTTGAGTATTTTCGACTTATAGTCTCTGAACTGCATGTACTTCAGTAGACGTCTCACTTTTTTCTAGCATAAAGAAAAGAGTTGTGACAATATAAACAGATAAGTCACACCCAATAAACAAACTACTTAGTAGAGGCTACTACAAAATTCAGGGCAGTATTAACAATTAAATTCTAAGTACATATTATAAAATATAAAAGGGGAATACGATTAAATAACACAGGCTCCAGCTGAAAAACAACACCAAATAACAAGGATTTAATTTTTGTAAATTCAAATGCAAGGTTGTTTTATTTCCACGTCTAATAAAGAAAAAAAATATTAAGACCATGCATGTTACAAGCTCTGTAAGCTGACATGTAACTAACTTCAAATTAACGCACTGGGTGGGGTGCTCCCGGCCACACACAACAGGATGCCACATGTACCTGCGTCACTCAAACAATGCATGTGCATGCATGAATGGTGCTAGGTGTCTAACGTGTGTGATGCTGTGCTCACCTTGTCTTTGCGCATCAGAAACAGAATATCCTCAGCGGAAATGACCCTCGCTCCTCTCACGAGTGACACCTCTGCCGCTTGCTGTAGCTAGAATACAAGCAAACAGAGAAAACACATATAATCCAAATCATTTGTTCAGAAAACTAACAAATAACTATTCTGTTAATTGATGCTTGTTTTTGTGAATTTTTCAATGGCAACTGCTTTTGACGGATATGGGCAAAATGGACTGAGTGTCTTTTTTTATAACGTGTTTTTTGAAGTAAGAAAATATTGATCAAATATAATTACTCTTCTTGCTCCTGTCTTGGCTTCCGAATCACATATGCGCGACGACTCTCGTGTCGGTACAGTGTGTCCTGGATACATTCGCTAAAACAACAATGGTCGTTATTAATATTCTTTAAGAGGTGGTGGTGGGGGCAAAAAAAAGCTGCATTCCTTTTCATCTTGGCTACTGTTTACTTGGCATGAGATGTGGCCCATAAATCATTATGCTAAGCCGGAGACGCACTTCCTCTGCAGTGGACTAACGGTTACAAAACCATTACGCGTCTCTGATAATCAAGAGTGACAGTGGAACCCGGCTAGCAGGCAGGCCGAGCCGCCGCTATCCGCATCCAAGGTTCGAGATAATGGTGCTAAAAAAAATAAGAAATAAAAAACCCAGATGTCAGTTGCTACAATCACCAGACTCCACACTCATTATGGATTCCTGTCGGTTTACAGTCTCTGAAGCTAGAACCTGCACTATTTTAAAAAGTATTTGTATTTTGTCCTTTTCCTCACTTAATTAAAGCTGCACCAAGAATGACGTTGCAATCATATGGAAACAATGCTTCTAACCTGCAGTTCGGACAGAAGAAAAAACAAATGTCTTCTCAACTGAGTGCTGCAATTATTTTATTTCATAAGAGTTAACGCACCTCATTTATCACTGTCACCTTCCTTGCAAACTGATACCTGTCCTCCCGAAAATCTGTGAACATAACGGATGCCTAAAGATTAAGCAACGTCTTTCCTACAAAAAGATCACATTAACTTTCTGCAAGCTTTTCACTGGATACTTAACCCTACTTGTTCTACACGAACCCCAGGTTAGGTTAACCAGAACTTGACAGGGTTAACGATATAGAGTAGGCTAACTTTTCAGAGCCTTTTAAAGTCGTCACGAGGCATTTACATTTCCTTTGTTTAGCAGGTGCCTTCGTCCAAAGCTATGTGTAAGTGAGGCAAATAGCACATTGCAAACATACAACTATCAAGGAATCCATTGGGCCTAAATGCGCCTAAGTTGACCACGACGTCACACAATCATGTGCGTTTAGGTGCAGGTAATTTAAAAAGCAAGAGGGAGAGCTGTGGAAGGCTTGTTTTTATGTAGAACAGAAATAAAGGCAGAGGACAAAAAACTGACATGGGGGGGGGAGACATGGGGGGGGGGGGAGGCATGGGGAAGTTAAGCAAGTCCAAACAAATCCGGCAATTTTATCACACTAAATAGTTTAAAACAAACATTACAAAAATGGCACTGCTGGTTCAAAACACCATCTGCAGAGGGTGGTACAAGGCCTTATGGGGGGGGCACAAATAAATAAATGTCTTGATGAGCAATATAGAGGGAAAATGATTAGCCATGGTCAAGTCATGGCAACGTAAAAAACAAAAGTATCAGTCCAAGTAAGACAGAGGTGATTTGGTTATTTTTCTGTTGTAACAATGACATCAAGCTCAGCAGAAACACGTGACCTTTACATACAGTAAACATATACAGTACACAACACACAAAAAATACCCTTATTTCAAACCACATGAATACTACTTTTAGGCTATATCAACACATTTTTAAACTTACATATAAGTTTATATAGATATACATTTCACTGACAGAATAATTCTGAAAGGGTTTGTTTTTTAGCTCGGATGAGCCAAAACATTATATCCACCCCCATGTGAAGTGATAAATTACACTGGTATACAGTGATTTTGTTGCCATCGATGTCTGAACGGTTGCTGATTAAGAATATGACTTCAGTTTTGCCAGGTTGACTCTAGTTTCTGAGATATTTAATAGTTAATTAATTAACCCAAAACGTTTGAAAAGCATTCAGAATTGCAAGAACATTTTTAATTTAGTTACAACTAGTAGGAAAACAGTCTAACATCATACAAAAAGAAATGTAAAATATCTAACAGTGACAGGAAAAAGTTATGTATGATTTGATTAAATAATACAATATTAATTAGTTATTAATTTTTACTAACCCTCTGGGGTCTTGGGGTAGGGAACACACTTTTACTGACTGGGGCATGGTCACACATTTCATTCAGTATCATAAACTAAATTCATGGCAAATTATTTCTTATATATTTGTTTTGGCATTAAACTCTGAATCTTAGCATACTTTGTAAATATGTCAGATTTATGTGAAGTTTGTAACCTGACATCAAAGTATAGACATTGCAAAATGCAGTTAAAACACTTGCAGAAATATTATAAAAGTACATAAGTAATGGTGGCAGTTTGTTTTGACCCCAAATATCTGATCACCAAAGTCTTGGCTACATGAATATGACTAAATGGTGTAATTGCAACATTCAGGTTGATAAATAAATATGAAAAACCTAACTCATGTCACTATTTCAGGGCTCCTTTCATTGAATATGTAGCAACTTTCAAATGTATGCATGAGCCATTCACACCTGGCCACACCGACGACGCACTCGACCTTAGAGGATTAATGTCAATGCTTCAAAAAAAAAAAAAAAAAAAAAAAAAGTACTGTGGCTGGTTGAAAAAGACGACTAATATCTACAAAGCATGATGTGACCTTTGAAAAAAAGTCATCAAAATGGAAACAATGGGCTCTAAAGCCATCGACTCACAGGGGAGAGAAGCACAAGCGTTTTGTCAAAAGTCGGACAACAACTGTCGCAATTCAGATGTTTGCCAGTCCTGCGAGTACAACCTCTACAGAAAGGCCTAAACCCACTTTGGTAGTGTCTCTAGATCAGGGGTCTCCAACTCCGGTCCTGGAGGGCTACCGTCCAGTAGGTTTTCTATCCTACCTGGCTTCTGATGAGTGCCACACCTGTTCCTGATATTTACCTGAGGTAGCCCTACAGGACCGGAGTTGAAGACCCCTGATCTAGATCACACCACAAGCAGTGCCTTCAGTACATTCTCCTCAACCGACACACTGAAAGCAGAAGTGCTATGGTGCTTTACAAACGGTTAGCCGACATCACTCCTGTACGTCCACTGATGACACTCACACTGTGGTGAGCAATTTGCTGGGACACAGTTAGTAATTGTAGGAAGTTGTGGCCTACATACCCTTCACAACTCATTCAAGATTTTGAAGTGTGGATGGTGGAGAAAGTGCTCAAAGCCCTACATTTTCTTTTCCACTCTGCACCAGCCAGAAGAGAGGACTTCACAGCTGCAACATCATCCTCAAGATTCCCCTCTACTTTTCTGGGGACATCGGTTGCTCGAAAATTTGCCAGCTGTAAAACGAGCATTGGAAGTCTGGCCCTCTGTTGTGAAATATGTGGACCTGGTGAAGTCAGAAAAGGTGAAAAACCCAGGGACATCATCTTCTGACTGCATTTGTGAAGCCCGAATGGATCCCCTTCTTCTGGCCAAACTACATTTTTTTCATGGCCCTATCACAAGCATTTCAACCATCTCTGGCTAAATACCAGACAGGTGTTCCCATGATGCCCTTCCTTTGGAAGGACGTGGCAGATTTGATCCAGGTAATTATTCATCACCACAGTAACAACAGAAATAAATGAACACGCAAACACGCGCATGTGAACTTAATTCTTAATTTTATTTTCAGACTCTCCTTCAACGCTTCATCATTCATTTCATTACCTAAGACACTGTTAAAGAGTCAAAAGACAGAGCAGAAGCTATTGCATTTGTTATCACACACAACTCGCATTGGGGAAATGCATTATTTTCATGGATGTCCATTATCTCAAAAACTAGAACCAATTCAACAAAAGTAATGTGACTTTTTTTAATTCAGCACCCTCAAAATACCCTAAATCCATTCAAAAAACCTTGGCAACTCAATTTTTTTGTAGACCTGTGTTATCCATCTTGTAAAAACAGTGAATTTCAAGGTCTGTGATATATGTTCGGTACTCGATGTCAACATGTTGAATGCAGAAGAAATAGGCGGCGACAATGATCTGAGTAACTTTGACAAATAATCGGACGACTGTGCGAGAACATCTCTGAAACAGTAAGGCTTGTGGGGTGCTCATGGTGAACCATGTTAGGTATCTACTGAGAGTGGTGCAAAGGGGAGAAAGACCACGAACCACTGGCAGGATGCTGAGTGGCCAGGACACATCGATGGGGGGGGGGGGGGGGGGGGGTGCATTAAGGCTATCCCTTCAAGTACGAATCAAAAGAAGGGCTACTATGGCAGAAATGGCCGATAATTTTGATGATGATCACAGGAGTAATGTGTCACGGGACAATGCAGGAAACCCTGCTTGTATGAGTCTACGCAGACGCAGATTGCATCCCACAGATGCTTGACGCGTACCTGACTACCGAAAGGATGCAACAAAATGTGGGATTCCTTGGACCAGGCAACCTTTTTCCATTGCTCCAAGGTCCAGTTATGACAACTGCATGCACATCGTAGGTAGTAGTAGTAGTAGTTTAGTAGTAGACAGGGGTCCGCATAGGCAGTCTGATTGGCCAGCGGCTAAAGCCCCATACACCACAGTACTCCATAAGTTACTCTAATTATCTTTAAAATTAGCCGCCATTTTTACCAGAGTAACCCTTCTGTTGGTTCTCACAGCTAGCTAGGTAGCTTGCCAGTGTGACACTTCCCAGCTTTTAGGTATCTTTGTCCAAACATGCAGTCATCTCACCACACCCATACTACTCTGCCTGCACTCCGTCTCGTTGCGAGTTAGCCTGCCCATATTTTGCAAAAAAAAAAAAAAAAATGTAATTCAGCCTCCCAACAGTCAGGTCTGTAGATCTCAGTAGAGCCGGCCCTTTACAGGTGAGGGAAGATGGCTTGTGATTGGGTGAAATACATTAATCAATATAATTTAATTACTAATACTCAGCTCTGGAAGCACTACATGCTGCTGCACAAAGTTCTAATTTTCAGATGACTTTGAACAGAGAATAAACCAACTTGAGCAAAAAATATAAGGAACGCAGCTTGTTTACAGAGCATGGGTTTAGCAAATGGGATATGCAGCATATCACTGCAGGCTATTCTGAGCAGCCCCGCTGTTTGCCTCCGGGCGAAGGACTGTTTTACCATTTCTGGAATGCTTGAGCTATCAAACCAGTTGAAGAAATCCGGGGTTGTGTTTTTCCCTGTTCATTTTGCAGTTGATGGTTTCAGTGTCCACAAACACATGGTGATAATAAATGCAGGCAGTGGGAAGATGCTGCAGATTCACAAATGTCCCTATTCTCCGCTCCTCATCTCACTTTCAGAAAATCCAATTTGCATTCCCAATTCTAACTAAATTCATCTTAACTAAAGAACATTATACATATGGTAATTTAAAACATTCACAGAGTTTTAAGGGTTACGCAACAATAATTATGAATAATTACATTTTCAAGACTTAATTTCAAATTTCAAAAGTTAAAACATTTTCCCAGATAACAGTGCTTCACAAAAAAATAAAATCTTAGATCTAAATTAACTGTAGTCATTCGAATCACTGCAAACATGTAGGCTTTTGTTTTTCCTATAACATTTTATTCAAGTCAAAAGCAGATTTTTTTTTTTGTATTCTGCAATTTACTTTTGGGAAACGACTGAAGCGATACAGAAATGAGTCTGACGACTGAGCAAAATAGCAGGTGTTTAATGCTGAGGGAAATTTTCCACTCTGTGACACTAACCGAAAGCATTTTCCCTCCAGAGTATGACACACTTCCAAGGGACAGTGGTTTCAATGTGCTGGTTCTTGTCATGTTAGTGGAGGGGGGGGAAGAAAATAAACATGACTTTCAAGCTTCAGCAGGGCAGAGAAGAAAAATAAACAGGTCATCTGAATGCAATTTCTCCTTCGTAGCTACTGCGGAGTTTTGAAATGAAATCCATTATTTAATTATGCTGAAGAAAGTGGATGAGAAGGTAAGGGGTACTTCCACAATCTCCATGTGCAGATCAGTTACACTGATTCTGCTTAAATGAGGGGAGACATGGCTATTCCACGATTAAAGAAGAAAAAGCGAGATAAAAACCGCCCAGCATGAGAAGAAAGGTTCATTCTACCAGCCAAGTGTGAAGCATCTAATATAAAGTGACATTAACTGAATTATAGACACTTCCTGGTTTACGATGGTCTGTGTTGCCATGTCTCACAATGGGTATTCTAGTTCCATTCCGTTTTTCACTTTCGGTACATTATTCAATAAATTACATGAGAATTTCAACATTCGATTATAAAATAGGCTTCGTGTTAATTATTTAGACCCAACTGTAGGCTAATGTAAGTGTTCTAAGCATGTTTAACGTAGGCTATGCCCAGCTATGATGAGTGTTAGGTTAGGTGTACTGTATCGAAATGCATTTCCGCTTCACGATATTTTCAAGGTTTTAAGATATCTTAAGAAGGTTATCAGAACCTAACCTCAGCTTAACTCGGGGAGCGTCTGTATATTCCTTAATTACTGAAATATTATATATATATATATATACATACACGCACACACACACACACACACACACTCTAGAGAGCACATAAGGCCTAAAATGTGCGCCACATGCTGAGGGAAATGTGGTTCACAGACTTTGTAGCATCAGTGAGGGTATTTCCTGTAAGTGCAGAAAGAACTTCAGCTTTAACTAACTTTTGGGAAACCTAAACTTCTTCCATTTAAAAAAAAAAAAAATTAAATGAATTTGGTCACTTTCATTTAAAAAAACTTGAACGCTTGAAGCTCCATTAAAATATAAAGAATTTTCAGCCTTCTGTAAACTGCCAAAAATGTAAATAAATTACGAATAAAAGGAACACAAAACATAAGCGTAAAAAGTTTTTTTTACAAGTTTACTGAAGGCTAATAGCCTTTAAGAGGTATGCATGCTGGTCTATATGGCAAGCAATCAGTTTCAATGATCAAGAACTTTCATCCTTCCATCCATTCATCTTCTATAACTGCTTATCATATTCAAGGTCACGGGGGTCCAGAGACCACCCCGGATACTATAGGCGAAAGGCAGGGAACAAGCCAGGATGGGGCGACACCCCATCACAGGGCCCACTCACACACCATCCACTGACACAGGCACACCTACAGCATGGGCAACCACTGTGCCACCATGCTGCCCATAATTAAGAAGTTATACCACATATACCATGATAAAAGTAAAGGCTTCATGCCACGAAAAAAATCTGTCTGAATCAGTCCAGCTCTGGACGCATGCTGAGACAAGCTGGAGGAACGCCAAAGCGGCAAGTATCAGGAAAAAAGAGAGAAAAAACAAGGTTTGCATTTTATAATCAAAAAATAAAAACAAAACCGTATCATTGCCCACAATATCTGGAATGTGAAACCACATGCAGAGACAAAATATTTTCCCCATGTTTGAGGCTTTAATGATGCAGTTTGTCGAGGGGTGTTATCACTGTTTTCCGAAACACAAAGTCCCTGATAGATGTACAGGGGAGGATCCAAAACAATGAGCTTCCCGTCAGATGCGGCATCAGTACAACATCAGGGAAATAAGAGCCTTACGCAGAGATGTGCACCAGGACACCAGACAGAGCTGCGCCTGCCAGTCTAAAGTTACTGGCATTTCTAAAAGCGGCAGCCTTAACGATCAGGTGAAATGAAAGCTGTTAACTCTGAAATGGGAACATGACCCTGTACGGCAGATCTGCTTTTGTCAATCTCAGAGTAAAACATAAGAGCCGTGAAACCCGGGTTTTTACACGTTTCAAACATTTATTACCAGAATATGAAGACTGGGGCAAGATAGATTATAAATACGCATTTTTCCTTAGACAGGCTTATATTTTGAGCAATTACACTCAGACTAAATGAATTAATTATCTGAATGGTGTTTTCTAAAAGATCAGTCTGATCGAATCACCTTTAGTCGCGGCTCTTGAACACTCGAGTCAGACTGACGTAAGCAGGGACAGGCTAAATGAATCCATTCTTACTGGACTAGTAATTATACTAATTAGGAAATGGAAAAGGGATCAGTTTTAATTAAACTTGGAGTGGAAACTGTAGCTTCACACCCACCAGTGACATGGGCTTGACTACGAGCCAAATTGCGTGTTTTGTTGGTATGTTCTCCTTGTGTGTGGATGTGCTTCTGCCAGGTGTTGCAGGTACAGTCCAAAAGCACGTGGCTAAGTGAACTGGTGTCCCTCAGTTCCCCATAGTGTGCGACTGTGTATCCGGCGCGACTTTTAAATCCAGGCCGTCCCCTGCCTTGTGCCCTGTGTTTTCTCGGACAGGCTGCAGGGCCACCGTGAACCTGTATGCGATAAGCAGTTCTGGAAAATGTATGAATGGCAAAAACTTACTGTAAAACAGGGCTTCTCATCTAGAACACCTTCATCTGTGTAGCATGATGTAAAAAGAGCAAAAGAGCAAAAACAGCAAGGAGACAAGGTGACCATATTCTCCTCAGTGTCCTGACCTGACCTCTTAGGAAGCTGTTCTATTGGGGATATTACAAAGCATCTTTACATCCATCAGACAAGGATCTTCCTGATTCGATTTTGGATTCTGATACATTGCTCAAGTCTAAACAGTTAGACAACAGAGAAAAGGTCGTTTTTGCCCAGCGTTATGTCACAGAACCCCCCAAAAAAATTGAAAAAACTTTTGAGTAGGAATTGAAATAACAATGAAAGCATTTGAACCTTTTTTAAAAAAATAAACAAACATATTGAGTTTATACTATAGTGTTACATGCAGCGAATCATTTGTGGCCATGCAGAAATAGTAGCTATGAACCAAACAAAGTACACTTGGTAAATTAAACAAGCCAATTTCTGCACCTGGCATTCTCAGAAAAGAATGGCAAGTCCAGCAAAGTCATTCAATAGTAGCTTGTCATGAAAATGCTTCTTATTTTTCCTTTGTGCGATGTTTGGGTTTCAGTCTTACACAAGGCCATGTGAGCAGTCAATCAAACTGAAGTCTGCAATACAGAATTGCACTGAAATCAAAAGCATTCAGGGCCAGCCGATGTCCAGATACAACCAGCACCTGATGAATAACATGTCGTTTTATTAATAAACAGTGATAAACTCAATAATTCCCTGTGGTCTAAACAGTATTCGAACTCTAATTCTGGCGACCGTTCCAGAGCAACGAAGCATTAAATGTCAGCTTAAGGCTAACAGGCCAGTGTTGTTTTACTTGGTGGAAAGGGAACCAGCGGCGTTGATACCTGAGAATATACAACTTGCTCAGAATATGGCCGATTAACGTTGAGAACAATTACGTGTAATAATGCACTGACAGAACGCAGCACAATGATGCCTTTTTGCAGCGGGTTTCACGCTCATGTGGCCTGCACATGGGCAACCGAGCGAGAATGCACCAACTATACAGAGCGTGTCGGTTTCACCCAAGCAGCACCAAAAGCAGTCGAACATAAATATGACTCAGGCTTAGTTAGCAAAGCTCATCAATCCAAAGATCAAAAATAAAGGAACATGGAAGAATTTTTGGTGACAAATACGTAGATATATTCAATGAAATGGTTCCGCTATGGTTAAAGAATAAAATTCTGGCCGGAAGATTGTGCTTCAAACTTCAGAATGGGTGATTTTTAAATCAAGAAACTGACCATGCTGCATATTTTTAATTGTATTTGCTGACCCGAAACAACAATAACTGAAATCTATCCGTAAACTACTGACTTAAAAAAAGTCACTAAAAATAATAATACTGATTTACAGGTTTTATACATATTTAACTGACTTTGCAATATCAATTAACCCCAACAAAGAAATAAAAGAACACAGACCGACCAAAAATAAGTATTAGATGGAGGCAGCTCAGAAAAGTGTGGGTACAAAGACACCCCCGAAGAGAAAACATAATACAGAACTACTGTGCATTGATAGTTGCCAAAATTATATTAATATCTACAGAATCTAATATTGGAAACACTTATGCCTCATGCATCTGTGACTCAACCTCTACAAGCTGAAGGATCCAGTGGGAAGACGCTAAAATCATAATCTACCTATAATATGACACTAGAATTAATGAATGATGCCACTGAAGTAACGACAGGAATGAACACTAGGTGTCAGTGTAATGATCTCATGAAGGAGCTTTTTCCAACCCACAAGCTACCTACAGAATCATTTCTTTTTGTAGAGGTGTCTGGAAGGACTCTACTTTCTCAGCTGATAAACATGGCTGATTTAGGGAGTCTGACAATAAAGGTACACTGTCAAATGACGTAATGGACGAAGTGTAGAAATAACGCATTTCAAAGACTTAAGTAAAACTGGCTTGTCCTCAAGAAGAGAGAATGTATAAAGCTCTTGTCGTCTTTGCTAGTACTATATATATATATATATATATATATATATAAATAATACAATATAATATAATACAAAGGACAACCTGAGGATATGCAAATACCCTAGCCACATCACCCATGTGACAAAGTAACTGCCTCCCCCACCCCACTCCACCCCACCCCACCCGCCACTCCTGGGCAGATTTGCGATGTTCTAAGTTTTCTCCATTTGGAGATGATGGCTCTCACGGTAGTCTGCTGGAGTCCAAACATTTGAGGATGCTTAGTACCCTTTTCCTGACTGATATATGTCAATTACTTTCATGCTCAGGTCTTCAGTAAGCTGTTCTGATCGAGGCCTGGCGTGCTGCTGCTCCTTGCGACCTCGTATCCAACTCCATTCATTGCTAGAATGGTCCTTTTTAAGATATGGGTAGATTCATCCTGGCTGGCAGCAGCCAAACTTCCGCGTGTCCAGTTTAATTTAAGTCGTTAACATTTAGATTTGGTTCACTGGTTACTTTGCCACAGTGGTGACATGGGTGTCGGCGATTGACTTTACTCGATGAAACTGTGTTTCGGGTTTCGTCCTTTGTATTGTCCTAAATTTATTTAGAGATCAGAAACAAGACAGTGTTATGAGTAAGAAAGACAGAGGGTATGCTGTGTCACACAGCAGCAAACGCAGTGTACTTTTAGCTACAAGTACCTTACTCCTGAACTTAACATGCCCTTATACAGGAGCACTATAAGGTCATTGCACCACATCATCTACATGTAGGTGATTCATGTGGCATAAATCATGTAACCGGGAGTCAATAAAATATATTTCCCTGATTTCTTGATAAATAAGTTTTCCAGCACAACTATTCTTTCCAAAAATAATTACCCAGGCGGGGGTATATGGCAATTTATGGAACGCACACCGCGCTTACACACATGCACAATGTGTCATCTATGTTGTCATGTTCACAAACACAAAACAATCGAGGAGGCACCCGTTACTGTGAGGCACCAGAGGGATTTCACGACACCAGGATTACTGTGACAATACGGTGTGCTGCCTTTGTTGGAAGAATAAGAGGTAGGGGCGTGTACGCCGATGTGAATCATGGCTGACCCGAGGATTGCGCTTTGCCAAACGGAGATCAAGACGCACACCCAAGGCCAGGACCACAGCACGCCGTAGAGGTGGAATCCCCCTCCCGTCCCTCTATCTGTGTGTTTCGAAACCAAATTTCAACATCTGCTCATAACATACCACACAAGCATAAGGCTAATACCGAAGACAGATAAGTGAACAAGTAACTAAACAAACTTCAGCCATGCATTTAATCATGAGGGTAATCCGTTCAAACCCCCAACCCCTGTCCTAGATGAATTGTCAGAAGATGGATGATAATCCTTCAAATCTATTCACACGGCTAAGACGTTTATTACTATAATTACTCTGTGTTTTCCAAGCGTGAATTGGTGAACCGGGCACATCGTAAACCTTGAGCCAGGGGTTTTCAAGTCAGCTGGTTCCAATATGAGGATCACGCGTCGCTTTGCGGTTTTGCACACTGCCACACAGGCTTGGGGGTATGTGTGTGTGTGTGTGTGTGTGTGTGTGTGTGTGTACTCCAACCCGCTCCCTTGGAAGTGACGACCCTGGAGCGCGTGGTGATCCCTCCCGGCGCAGCGGTTCCCAAGAAGCCTTTGTGCGGCACGCTCGCCGACTACCGCGGATTAACTCCGTCTCCCTCCCCGAAAATCACCCCGTCGGCACGGTGCGTGGAGAGAACTGCGGAGAAGCAAAACGGTGACTGTTTAAACAAGCCCATAAATGAGGCCCGTGGCAGGAGGCTTCTCTTCACTGAGTGGTAGAGCTGGGGTTCCAACAAGAACATGGACGAAGGCATTTTCATAGTCAATGTTCTGCAAGATTAGCATGAACTGAAGGCTTAGCATGGGGTTGACCTGCAGCAGTGCATAGAAACCCAAAACCTCCACTCCAACAAACCATTACTCCCCACTGCCATTCTCATATTTTACTTAAATGAAAATGAATGCTTCGGAGATCGAGACCGAGTTCAGTTTTAAACTTCATTTCTCTGCCATCGCTGTGGTTTTTCATTGATTTCTTCGTCTTCTGTTTGATATATTTCTCATATACACCCTCAGGGGCAGCTACTTTTAAGGAGAGTTTACACATATCTGCAGAGATAAAATTGAGGTTCAATTTGGCACTTTAATGTATGCCTTATGTATGCCATTAATGTCATGTAAATATTAAAGGAAGTTTTCTAATTTAGTATTTGCATTTACTAGAATATCTATGCAAATACAAAATTAAGTAAGCAATGACCACAATTGTCATCCACAGTCAATCCTCAACAGCTTCCTAAATTGTACATCAATTAAGGGGCTATCAAAACACAGCTACGCAACTGTGCTGGAAGAGGAAGTAAAGGAATCGCCTAAAATTTGGCGGACTGCAAGATGGAAACAATCTTTTCACTAACCCAAACATTCAAAATCGCCATGCGCTATGTGACCGTGTGTGTGTGTGTGTGTGTGTGTGTGTGTGTGTGTGTGTGTGTGTGTGTGTGTGGACCTAAGCAAACCGGGGCACACTTTGAACACAGGGTGACAGGACAGAGAGATACATTTGCAGGCCATCTGGGAAGAATTTATTGTGTAATTCGGTTTATTACCGCTGCGGTCTTCGCCTAAGTAGCATGCACACAATTATAGTCGACTCGGCACGACTACACCTGGCCTAGGCTAAGAATAATAAACTCAGGGAGAGGAAACAAGGAATTAATTTAAGGTTATCACCATCATGCTCTGTTTAATACTTACCGGTCCAAAATGCCACGCACTTACATTTGCGTATAAATAAATACCTTTCAGGAATGGATCGAACGAAAAATAAATATCATCAATGACAAACATTATTTCAACAAATTATTCTAAACTTGTTCAAGAATTATTTATTCAGACCATCATGTGACAGGATTAAGACTAAATATATGTAAATGACATTTCTATATATATGTGGTGAAGGATATTTATTTGTCTTTCGATACACTACCCTGACCCGACCCGATGCTTTACACATACTGGAGATACAGCTAAAAAAAATATTCAAGTAAAAGTCCAAATACACTGAGTACAGAAATTTCAATTTCCATAAATGCGTTTTTTGCAGTGTGCATTACTTTTATTAATAATACATCACAGAGGTCTAACTTGCTCTATCAAACATTAACATATTAAAAACACTACAAAATGTAGCATTAAGATAAAATGTCAATGTATACCATGCATTACCACAATATCGACATGCAACAGTTATTCATCGGTGGGGAACAGATCGTAAATTATTTCTGCCTTTCCAGCGTTTGGCAAGTGGGGCCCAGAATGGTTTTTAGAAGTACTCTCCCCCCTTTCGACATCTGACTGGAAATAACACTGCTATAAATCTGTCTAGAGCTGGCCACTACTGTCAGGATATATAGGGTGGCCAGATGACAGTTAACATTCATACATTAAGTGAACAAGACAAGAGAGTCCACTTCCGCATGTGATATACGGATGGTGACTTCTTTCTTAGCCAGAAAACCAGCTGTTAAATGTTTTAATATCAGGAAACAGATGGCAATGGAGTATAAGTGGAGAAAAAAACACTGTATAGACCAAAAGGCAGGTTATATTTGCTTCCAATGCACAGATATTGTCTCAAGTCCTACACAAAATTATGCGTAAGTTATAGGCAACAATTAGTATTAATAATTAGTAGCGCTTTAATAGTCTTTAGTAAAGAGTCTTTTGCAAATCCGGCCTACTGATATTGACACTGAATAGCAATAAATATGTTTTACTATGAGCTTCTATGTGTCCAGTGAGTTCCAGTGAGAAATCCTGAAGGTGCATGTTAGTGTGTCACTTGGCTGGGCAGTCCGCCTACTATACAAGGCACTTTCGTTTCGTGATGCAATTCAGCCACAGGCTGAGCAGAAACAACATTTCACACGGGCTGCGGTCAATGGAAGCCCCCGTTTCCGTGGAGCTGAAGTATGCCTGAGATACGATCACGTAAAAAGCCGCGGAGATGTTTTTGATGAAGGTGAAAAAAACACCGTAAACAAGTTTGACGTCAAGAATCATGCTGAGTGAGAGGGGAAAAAAAAAGTTTGAGAAGGAAATACAAATATTATATTAGTGTTAAACCATTACTGCTCTCCTGTGCAACACACAAGGTCTCCACTCTTAGAGAAGAAGTCCACCTTCCCACATGTTAGAGGTCAAAATGATAAAGAGATGATTTCCTTCAAGCGAGGGCACATGATATGCTTTAGGGTCAAAGGTTAAACAAGCTACATGTGTCGGAGCTTGCTACTTGACCTCGGACAGATAATTCTCCCTGAAGTAGCTAGAAAGTACTTGGAAGGAGTCGGGTGGCCCCTTGCAATAGACATTACCACCAACCGTATAGCGCAGATTGTTATGACATTTTAATGACTTTTTGAGATACTGTTCTTCCAATGGAGAGAACCCCACGTACATGCCTGAAATGGAATTATTCAAATTCAGTCCGTAGTTTTATAAAGGTAATCAAACTAATGCAACAATTGTAGGAAAAAAAAAAAGTTTTCTGTTAAATGTTTTCGGTTTTATGACAAATGAACATATATACATATATTCATACCCATCTGACACATGAGCGAATTGCTTTTTGATAATTTCGGTAATTTGAGCAATTTGTATGTTGTACAAGTGAAAAGAAGTGCTACATAAATAAAGCTATTATTATTTGCATTACAACTATGTAGACATTCACTTCGTAAACAAGTCCATGCAATTTCAATCTTCATTGTTTTCCTATAGATAGGGATACGCTGAATTATTTATCAGGCTTAACTGTTGTACGTGGTTTGCTTCATATACGGTTGCGTGCTGTTATTTAAAGAGACCTAGACAATCTGCGCGACTGTTCTGCTTTGTGAGCAGGAACACACAACAGTCCCCAACGGAGTTCTAACGTCACCGCGTACGGCTGAACTGGACACCAACTCAATGGGCAGCGTATGTTTTCTCTGAGCACAGCAACCATATTGTGACACACCCTATGGAATTAAGACAACGAACATTTGATTGCCAAGCAAGAAAAATGTAGGAAAACTAAGGTTAATATTGCCAGGGTTTGTAATGTATGTTCGCGTGTTATTTACCAAATTGACGAGCTGAGTGTGTACAATGTCTTCCACCAAAGCTGCAGTTTCATGCAGGGGTCTGCGAGCATCACCCAAGGCAAACCTGAAACACACACAAAAAGCTATCAAAGAAAGATCATCCATATTGCCAATATGATTCATATTAAATAAAACTGGAAGATACATGAAAATCTTGCAATTCCAATTTAGACAGACAGTGGTCAATAAGCAAAATCTGATCTAAACATGCACTATTAACACGTGCTCCGGTTCTGGAATTAAAGAATGTGTAAAGTGGAGCAGAAACCCAAAAGCACTTCTGCTTGAAAACACAAAGGAACCATTTTCAGTGTTAAATTCTGTGTAAGAAAGGAATTATCGAAGAATTTAAAAGAGAGGAGTTTCATCCCTATTAAGTGAGATTTACTTCGGTCACATCACTGAAACTACAGAGAAACATTATTTGTGGGTAATAATTTAAAGAATAAAATGAGTGGGCGTCATCCACTTTTCCATACAGATTCTTCATTTAATAATGTTGCTAATTTTCTCATTCGGCTTAAGCTTTGATAGGACAAGTTATAATATAGTTTTATATATTAGCATGTATATTCAGGTGTGCATGTAACCGGTGCATAAATATGCACCAGTCATATAAAGTGATGTGTGGGGTGCAGATGTGTGCTCATTGTATGTGCATTCCAGCTGTAATCACGAAAAATGACAGTGCATTTTAACTTTGAAATGAGCAGTTCATTTGTTGTATAAAGGTTAAAATGCATTGTGATTTCTTGTCATAACAGTGCAAATGCATATAAAGCACGTACTGTCGCTGCCTCGCGTATCACTTTATATGACGAATGTGTACTTGCACACCAGTTTTGTGAATCCGTGCTTACATTTAAATTCATGTCCTTTACACAGTGCAGAGGCTTCTAACTACAACCAAAACCACAAAACTCTATACAGTCCCAAATCCACATCTGTAATGTCTCTTCTACCTGCTTCCTCTTTTCGTCTTTGCAATCAGCTTTTTTCTTTTTTTAAATGACTTTTCCCACATTTGCCATGCCAAGCTTACTCACAGTGTGAGGGCTTAGTTATGAATGCAGTGGTTGCATCCAATAGAAACTAAAACCACAGCAAGGCCACAGACACTTTCCTCTGACATTGATGACACCGAGGGTATCAGAACACATCAATAATTAAAAATAAAAAAAAAAATGCCTGAAAACCAACTTGACGGTTCATTGACAGTTCCTGGCATTCCTAGAGACAAGAACTTCAGGGAAAACAGTCTGAATGTAATTCACCTGATAGGCTTTACAGTTTTTTTTTTTTTTTAAACATAAAACCAGTTTTTCATTTTGCTACTTTGTGGGATGTGGTATTTAAACAGTTTTACTTGAAGCTTACGTAAAATACTCATAAAATAACCCGGACCCAGAGCATTATGCCAAAAGTATTTATTAATTCATCATGTGTCCCTTAAATTAATTTTTAAATAAAATGAAAATTTGGTTCCAAATCTTACGTCTATACCAATAAAACACAAGTCTATGCCAACATTTGGGGAAATACAAAATATTTTAATATTTAACCATTTTATTTTTCTTCCTGAAAATGGTCTACCTATAATAAATAATGGTGCGCACTCAAGTCTGAATTACGTTAAAAAGTTAAACCACAATTCAGCAAGCAAGAAAACGTTTTCAATACATGAAACAAAGCCATCGCATGCATCTGGATCTATTAGAGTCTTTTAACACCGGCTGACCCAAATACTCAGGAACCGCATACAAGACAGAATCACTTCCCAACAAGCTCCTACTGAACACTGCCCTTAAAGCTACTCGTAGCACTAAACAAAGGAAACAGGACCAGCTTAATCCATTTTTAATGCAGCCACCAAAGTCTTGCATGCAGGAGGAGATTAATACTATAGGGAAAACCTGTCAAGCACATGGGCTGCTACACACAGATAAGATGGTGCCTACAGTATTTATCTCTGTTCGCAATTTATCGTGTCTCTAAATTGACCTAGTGACTATTTTTATTGCTCAACAAAATGTTTTTGTACTTCTGTTATAATTCACAGTCCCACCACTGAGCGATCTAATTTAATAATTACACATGCCTTATAATAAAATGTATATTTTTTACAACCATTTTCTCAGCAGTAGACTGGATGAACACAGATGTGACCATCTAGTAGAATCTAACTATTCTTGTAAATAATATTAACTGGAAAAATACAACTAAATGAAAGATACGCTTTACGGCTGAACACAGAGATCACCCCCATAATCCTGTCAATTAACTTTTATTACATCCCAGTTTGGTTTTTGTTCTTCACATAAATAGATTTCAGTGTAACAGATCTAAATCACTTCCAGAGGAAAATCTATAATTTAATCCAGTTACATAAGTCGTTCCATTTGTTTAGTTACAAAGAACTTCAGTTCTGACCAGGAAACTATCGAGACAACAGTCTTTCTAGAACTAGTTGACTGGACAATGATCAATCATTTTTCCCCCTCTGAAAAATAAGGAAAAGCTTTTCCTGTAGTCTCAACAATGCCTTCAACTTCATGAAGTTCAGTTTATAGGGCTAAAGGAAACTGTTTCAGAGCCCCATCAAAGTCTTTGATAAATGTAATTAGAAAGAATGGAAAGAAACAATAAAATGTATCACATACATACTGCAATAAACAGGAATATAATCGTGCACATATGGTGCAGGGTGCACAAGTACCCATGGGTCTCGCCTTACTTGTACGACAACTTTTCATGGGATATGCAGGCATGCAATATATAAACGCACACAAATATAAATGTATCACACATACTGTGATAAACCAGACTACAATACATATACGGATATACACATTTGTGTGTATAATTTATATAATGTATATATAAAACAAATATTTTTAAAAACATAGTATGTTCAGCATCAAAAAATTTTAATTGTTGCAACTATCACCATACAGCATGGTTCATGTAAACCGCTAATTTCAGGTGACTCTCCTTAACGATCCCCCCAATTAAGCTGAAAAATTATTTTTACTCTCCTAGCCCAGTATATTTCCATTCCAGAATGCATCCGCAATGTGTGTCACCAAATGAGCTGCGTTTTCAGTTTCCAGGCTAATGTGCTGTTGCATCAACAGGGTGGAGCTGAACAGAACGTGGTCTAATTCAGAATCGTCAGCTACATAATTCTAACGAAAGTGGCAAAAGTTAACAGCAGACATAGTATTGGGAACAAAAGCCAAAGCAAACAATAGTTTGCTTTTTTATTCTTTTGAAATTATAGCCATCTTTAACATTCAGACGATATGCTTCAGAATCTGCCATGGCAGCAATCAAACTAGAGACAGCATGAGACAAGTACATTGGAAATGTTTTGAGACCTTTTGATTTTTTGAAAAAATAACACGACATTACATGGTTTCATTATTTAATGCTAAAACATTTCATTTAAACCATGCGATTATATCCTATAAAAAAAGCACACATATGTAACTGATTTTAATCTCTAAGCCATGTAACACTACCAGGAACCAACAGATAAAACAAATATAATTATATTTAAATGACTAATAGCACTGCTATAAAAAAATATATGGCAAGTTGAGTAAGTAAAAATAAATACGCTACATGAACACATTTTATATATATATAAAAAAAAACTATCAATGGAGTGTAGCAGGGCTGTTTCTAGCTATTGAAAAAAAATCAGGGGCTAAGTCAAGTTTAAGTCAATAATAATAATAATAGTCAAACATTATTTTTAAGGAAGATTGCCATTGGGGCTAAAATAATCGGGACTATAGCCCCGAGTGATCGGACCTAATGACACCCATGGAGTGCTGTCAAGAAGCATTTATATACTATTGTTGTATAATGTTTTTTTCCCCATATGTAAACTTCCATCCATCCATCCATCCATCTTCCAAACCGCTTATCCTCCTGGGTCGCGGGGGGTCCGGAGCCTATCCCGGAAGCAATGGGCACGAGGCATATGTAAATTTAAACAGCGAAAATAATTTTGGTTCCAAAATGCCTCCCACATGCAATTAATGAAGAGGATACATGTAACATAAATAAAAGTAATTAATAATTGCTCTCTTTACTGAAATATCATTTATACAGTCTTTAATCACTGAAGCAGAAATTGAGAAATATTACTTTATTCCCTATTCATGTTCCATACAATCTGCACATCACTCCTACTTAGGGGGAAAATCCATTTCAGAATTTTTGGAACATCTGTTAACAAGAATCACGCGGTACCATTCAAGTACACTTTGACCAAGCCCAGGTGATTTGCATAAAGATGATCAAAAGGGCTCTGTTAAAAGCATTCTGCCAAAAATCCTAAAATAAAATCTTCATCTTACACATCGACATCCTGCTTTTGGTTGACAGTCCAGAACAAAGAAGCAAAATTATGGAATTTTGCAAAACTAGAATTAGAATTTAGTGATCAGTGGTCATTGTTGACGCACCACAGCACACAGCGCGCAACGACCAAATGTGTTCTTTACATTTAATCCATATATGACATAGCGGGGGGCAGCTAATTCAGCACCCAGGGAACAGTGATTGGGGGCGGTATCTTGCTCAGGGTACCTCAGTGGTACCTTGCTGGTTGGGGATTCGAACCTGCAATCTTTCAATTACAAGTGCGCTTCCCTAACCATTATTGAGTGAAAAGAAATGCTACAGGCCAAAAATATTATCTTTAAGAAACTCAGGTGTGTTTGTATCACATTAATCTGTATATTTGGATTTCTACTAAACTGCACTAAATATAAAATGGTTTATGTGGGAGATCACAACTTGTCACTTTTCCCACAACGATAATTAGGCCTACTAATACTTGGGAAACATCAGAGGTCAACTGTCCCAACTATAATGTACATTAATGTGCAAAATATGACCACAAACGGATCCCAGCACAACAGTGAACTGGGCTGTTTAAAAATACCATAGCAAACTCCAAACCGACATCAAGGCTGTGTTGCACCAACACAAGACCACAGTAAATGGCAAAATTAGTGTGCACTTAGGAAGACACGCCCAGAAACCGCTCGTGCCACAGAGGCAATGCTGCTAATAAGGTAACGCTAACACTCAGACGTATGAGTAAACATTCGGCTAAATCACATCCTTCGAGTGGATCTTGGGAAGGTGAATTGCAGAGCTGCCCTCGGCCCAGTCACAATGCTGTAAAAATAGCATTCCTTCAATAACAGGATATGGTTGGTGTCCGTAATTTTGAAAATACGCACAAACAACATTTTAAAATCGACCACAGCTTCTGTTACTGAAACATTTAGAGGAGCCACCCAGAGCCCCCCACCCCATGCCAGTCCCACTAGCTCTAAAGTTCGTTAACCATATTTTCCCCCCATAATGAAGGCAGTTTTCCAAAATGATCCTTGTAAACAAAGGAATGTGCTTAGCTTTAATTAATCGACTGCACGCAATTAAAACTGGAGAGAATTAAGCCTTTACTTCTGGAAACCTCCCCATAACTCAGCAACACAATGTCAAGTATGCAAACATTTAGGTTCAGCTGGGAGCAGGTTTTGTAAAGAAATTAGAACAGACATGGAGGGTCACCTAGAAGTGTAGTGTATGGATTTACTTGTGTTTAACAGTACAAAAAAATCCATTGTAATATCTAAAATAAGTAAGATAGACCAAGTAACCTTGGTTATGTTCATGGATAACGTATAACAAGAGTCCGCCACATTTTATCAATACCATTCTATGTCCTGGTTGAAGGGTAGGGTATAACCATAATGTTTTTTTTTTGTGTGGCAATTGCAATAAAGTTAATATATGGAGTAAAATTTCACCACCTCTAAAGGGATTTATTGAGTGCATTTTCCATTGGGTGCTCAAGAAACAATCACGCTCATGAAAACTGCAAAAAGTATCCAAAATTCTTCTAAATACTGCAGTACTGCACGTTCATTCAATTCACCTGACGGTTTATGAATCATATAAAGCACTAGGCCCTAATTCTCTCGGACGCAGATCGGATGCCTGATCCCTGAACCATTGCCCTAACATTGTCCCCAAAATGGCTGACTTTTTTTTGTCTGACATCCTTATCGGTGCAGTAGGAAGCTGACATATTTCTGTAATTATGCTGTCATATAGATCGCAGTTCTGATCTGAGAGCAGCTATGTGAGGAAAATATGCAACAGCACATCCCAGTTGCTGCAAGAGCGCTTCAGTGAGGAAAACCTCTTGCTTGGACATGGTTTCATTTCAGCCACATCGCAACCACAGATGCCACACCGGCCAGTTTGAAGCTACTCAGCGTAGTGTCAGTGCAGACTGAGGGACCAGGATAAGCAGTTGGCTGTGGAACCATGGATGATGACTGATGATTTCTTTCAAATTTGCCCTTTGCACAAGTATGGTAGTATACCTACATTGCCATGTTACTTCTCACATATGTCAATATGCTCTCCTTTGAGACACATATGTACAGCTGAGAGAGAAGCTTGGGGTCCAAACATAGGTTCAGGACATTTATCTAGCACCAGCCCAAAACATCTCATTAAGGGCCTTGCTGAAGAACTCCAACGGCTGTATAACCATTCTGCCGAGGATACAATTCGAACCTGCGCCCTTCCTATCACCAGCAGAGAGGCAAACTGCTCCTTGGATGGATTCTGAACCACATGAAGTCACAGCAGAAGACAGGCACAGAAGCCGGTTATTCTTCAAGACGTGGTGTGGGTGGATGAGAGTATAAGGTGGGAAGTAGGGAGAGACTGGGGAAGGTCAGGCCACTCAGACGAGGCGACGGCAAGGCCCCACCCACCTCTCTTTGCATAGTCGGAGACAGCCTGCTTCCCCAGTGTTGGGAAATAAGACCCGAGTAAAACCACATCCTAAGCCACAGGTGGCTCAGCACCTGGCTGGTACCACGAACAGGATGAAAGACTCGCAATAAAATTTGCTAATGCCAGCCATACATCCTCTATATTTGAGTACAGCGCTTTACCTAACAAAAACATACGACAAAAGGTGCTCATATGACATTTGCAAAGGCTGACCACAAATGGCACATGCTGCCTCATCATATCGACAATGGACTTATTTGATCTGGCCGCATCCAATAGGAGAAAACACTGCGGCAGCCAATTTCGGGACATGCTGTGAGAAACAATTATTAAGCTCAATCCCTCTGTATACATACTAAGTACAGCCAAACCATTTTCTGCCTGCACTTCTTGTACTCCAAATTAAGCAGACACACGTGTCTGTAAAGACTGGGCTGTTCCTCACCTGACAACAGTGAAAAGGCTATGCATTCTAATTAGAGCTGCGCGATTCTGGAAAAAAAAAAACGTGAATCGCGATTTTTTTTTTGCTTACAATTGAGATCACGATTCTCTGCAACCATTTGTTTTGTTTTTTTTGTCTCAAATGTAACGTTTATTACACTCATTAAAGTGCAAAGGGAAACGACAAAACATGACTGTGCCAACACGATTGATCCAGGGATTGATCCATATAAATGTCTGACAACAATAAGGAAACATTCAAATGGTCGTTCAATTAGGGAAACCAAAACGGATACACCGAAAGTTCCAGTACCAAGAGTTCCAGTACCAAAAGTTCCAGTGGGGTACTTTATTGGGACTTTACGGTGGGATTAGAAACGCTTTCTTTCACGATCAGTTATGCAAACAGCCTGCCTCTGAAATGCAATACAAACGCCATCTTGAAAACAGTTGCGAACTAATAATAATAAATAATAATAATAATAATAATAATAAATAATAATAATAATAATAATAATAGATGTGTAGACAAATGAATTTACCCAAGCTTTAACTGCGATCTGGTCAGCAGAAGCAGAGATCAGGATAGCATACAAAGTAATAAAGTATTTTGTATAATATACTACACAGCATGGTATTGGAAAATTTGAGGCAGTGTTTCTCAACCCCGGGACCCCAAGACAGTCTACGTTTTTGTCCCCTTCCAGCTCCCAAGGGGGCAAAAATGTGGACTGTCTGCAGGAAGCTGGGTGGGAGTGAAAGCGTGGACAATCTGGGGGTCCGCAACCTCTAATTTAAGAACAGTCAAATGAACAAACAAACAAACAAACAAAGTGATACAGCAGATATCAAGATGTTCCTTACAATCAAAACGTTTCTTACTTGCACAATATATAAACAATCATGTGGAAAAGAAAGCACACATTCTGTCAATTGTAAGGTTTTTTTTCACATCAGGACATCATCGCAAAAAAAATCATCCGGTCCTTAGCAGGTCTTAAAATTAGGTAAACAACCTCAGATGAACAACAACACATGACATATTACACCATGTCATTATGTAACAAAAACAAAGCGAAAATGGAGAAACAGTGTGTGAAAAATTAAGTGCACCCTTACTGCTTCCATAGAAATTAAGAGGGTAAGTAACAGCCAGGTGTAGCTAATCAAATACACTTGATTAACTGATCATCAGCAGCTTTTTCCATAGAAGGAATTGCTACCATCTGAGACCACAATGAGTTTTTTTTTGTTTGTTCCATGTAGCAAAAGCCTGTGTATTGAGAGAACACCCATTTATAAATGTACCCAAACCGTCTCCCTGTTCCTGTGTCCTCCAGAGCGATTCCACATGCACAGGGGCCACGCTGACTTGCTTCTATGAGTCAGTAAAATCCGGGGCGGGCACAGTGAATCGTGGTAACCTCCTTGTCATGCAGCCAGCATCTTCGCCAACGTGGAAAGCAACCTATTATGGAATGATGTGACTAAAATCAAGCGGCCACATTTCTCTGTGAGACAAAGATACAGAGCGGTCCAGTGCGTCAATGGCATCAGGTGGTTGTAACCTTCTTCTAAAAGTACAGCACTGCTTCTGCCAGTGTTTCAAGCCCAGTCCGGGCCTCACGATTTACGCCAAAATCGCAAACTTGAACTGGCCTCAGATTTAAATACATATATTCAAGAACTAAAATGTAACGCGAAATTCACACATATATGCTGAAAGAATTTTAAAGCGCATCAAAAAAGATGCATAAAACAATGTTTCCTTAATCACTCTCACCTAAATACTGAGAGAGTCCTAGAAGTTTTAACATCGCAAGTGTGTGTATTCACAATGTCAGTTTTGATATTGTATCACTCACTCAAAGCCTAAAACAATAAACAATACTAATTACAACAGCAATAAAACTAATACTAATTATTATTGGTGTGACCAGAAATGCATTAATACAGAGCAATTCAAGACCAGATAGAGAAGTTTGGGTATGCAAAACCAACACTCTTTCAAATAAAGCTGAAAAAACTCTAAAAATACTAGAGTACAGCTGTTTGACATTTATTCCTTAGACCATAGCAACAATGTTTGGTTGGATCTGAAACCACAAATAGTAAAACCTACTCCAAATACGGCAAATCTAAATAGCAAATGCACACTTCAGCATTTTATGAGGGACATGGAAATTGGCGGCGAATTTGCTACCTCATTGAGCTTCAGAATGTTATGAATTGTGTCTGATTGAAGTGAGAGACCTGGGGTTCAAGTCCCAGCAGGCTTCACATTACAAGCTTCTCTAGGAAATGCTGTAGAGCAGTGTTTCCCAGTCCAGTCCTCAGGGACCCCCAGACAGTCCATGTTTTTGCTCCTACCCAGGTCCCGGTCGGTAGCAAAAGTGTGAACCGTCTGGCAAGGAGTTTGGAGGGAGCAAAAAAAATAACCGGCTGTGGGTCCCTCAGGACCGGATTGGGAAACATCACTGTAAAAACATGTTTAATTCTTCCAGTGAACAGTGGAGATGACCAACAGAAGACACACTACTGCACAATCCTGCTTAAGACTTATTTCCAGCAAAAACCGGTACAATCATAATTAATAAAAAAAAAAAAACTAGATTATTTAGTATATACTCAATTTTTGCATTTAAAATTGGTCATGGCTAATTAAAATCCATTTAAATTGTGTTTAACAAGAAAAAAAGGACAATTACGTATATCGGCAGTTACTGTAATGACAATGCCAAAAATAGGGGAGAAAAAACGTTAACAGCCGGTCCTAAAGGCAGATGTGAAATTGCCATTAAAGAGGAGTTACGTATTTATTTGGAACAATTCGTCATATTAAAGCAAATACTCATACAAAAAAGTGTTTATGGGACCAAACAGGGGAATGGGTGACACATGCAAGGAGTGGGAATTGTTTATGAGGGGAAAAACAGGCTTCTGGAGAACAATAATCAGCCACGGAAATGTCTGAATACAAGTGCAGTAGCTGTGCGGAGCATGTGAAGCGCAGAGGAGACCACAGGGACGGAGATGGTGCCCCCAGAAATCAACGGCAGCATAGAAAAAAAAGACATATATGATAGGGTGTTACAACACAAATGGATCAAGCTTAATGGACTAGACTGCCTAAGAAACTCCAGGAGAAATGATTAAAAACCACAAGCCCATAACAGTGACCAGATACAAACTCGCTCCTTTTGCCCAACACTAAGGACTCCTGTGCATTACCAAGATTACCCATTAAGTAGCAGGCTGATGTTTTTATTATTTTGCTCCTTTTTATCAGCAAAAAACTCAAGGCAGCCCACCTTCTGTTTAGCGCGATACGTCATTATTTGAGAAACAGATGTGCGCAGATTACTTGATTCTAGACAAACGTGGGGGTGTTACAGTTAAATCGAGCAACATGGGGAACATATGAAAACATGCATAATACTTGTTTGACTGCACCTGAAGGAAAAGGAATTATTGCTGATTCATCTTGGTTTTGGAGAAATTACTAGCTTTCTGTCTGCATATATAGTTTTTTCAACAGCTAGAAAAACCGTAATCTACCCAAGACATGATCATCATTTTAATTCCTGCTTATTACCATTGTGATGTCCAAAATGGAACAGCACATGTTGCCTAATTAAGTTATTAAAATTAGGGTTGCAGGCGATATCTAGAAAATTTGAAAGAAAATTGCCCAGCGGGTAGTGGGGATTCCCCACGATGAAATTTAGCTGCACATCTATATCCACGTTCCATTTCAAGGGATTTTGAAGTATTACTTCAAGGGGTAATACTTGATGTATTACTTCAAGGAGTCCACTCAGACATTTAGGTAAAACTTCATAAGAAATACTCTGTTCCCAGGAAAACTATGAAAACTTCAGAAACAACTTCAGATCATAAAGGCACTGGCTGGCCGAAAATATGTGAAAGACCAGAATGTACTGACAAAATGAGAGCATCCAATGTAAATGAGGGAGTCTCAGAATGCATTAATGCTCATGTGATACCAAGAGGTCAGATCAGCGGTGATTATGATCTTGGAACGTACAGACCATAATACAGGGAACACCCCGGGTAGCGCATCAGTGCATCCCAGGCAGGGAACAAAACATGTTTCTTCAAAAATCCTAAACATGTTGCATTTCTACTGTATATTCATTATTCAAAAATACAATAATCTAGGCCCATTCAAGCTATTTTACTCCTCATATAGTCTCAGAAAACCAAACCAAGGAAATTCCATGCTAAAATGTAGCATCTTACACTGAATAGCCAATACTGTTTTTTTATTTCCTCCAGCTTCCATTCCCTGTTCTGGGATGATGAACAAAGGCGAAATCCTATACAATAAATGAGCTTATTCTGCACTTGATTGCTGGAAGGAAGCCCGCCCTTGTTTATATTTGCATAATGCAATCATTTGTCTCCTATGAAAGCGAATGGAGAATGCCTACCCTTTTTTAGGACGACTCACGATAGCTAGCTACAAAGATTTCTGCTGATCGCTCAAGGTCAATTTCGACATTATCTAGGCGATTACTGCAAGATTCAGAAGCATCGTGGGATGCGTAAATACTGTATGAAACAATATCAAATTCTTTCACGAGACTGAATTTCTTGGCTAAATTTGTGTATAAAACAAAGACTGCTTTAAAAAAAAAGTGAAAAAAATTTAATTAAATAATGAAGAGAAAATGTCTAATGTCAGTCACCCTTCACTGCACTCAATAATATTGACATCTATTATTGGACACCATAAACAACAATGTGTCATGGTGAAGGTTATACTAAACACAATTAACTGAAGTCATACTCATTTAGTTTAATCCAAATATTTGTGCAAATATTGTAAAATGTCATTATATTCTAACTAATAACCACATTTGTGGCTCATTTGTGTACTCCTGCCTTCCGCTCCCGTGTCAGTCTAGCTAATGGCTATATACAGTAGCTAAGATACACATGTAGTGTTTTGCTAGAATTTGGTAAGGAGTCATGGTAACCATGGGATCATTTAACAGTATTCAAATATATATATATATATATATATATATATATTTCATTTTATTTTTGTTAAAAACTACATAGATCTCACTGGATATTATTCAGATTCACTGGAAAAAAAGCTGCAACATAATTTTTTTTTCATGTCATATGACCAATCGGCTGGTTCATGGGTGTTACAGTTGTAATGTATAGACCAAAAATGCGCATATCGGCCAACTTAAAGACAATTTCAATTGTAACAAAGGGCAAAAAAACTACACTGGGTTCCACAGCACTGTGAAAACAAGCCACCATCGTCCATCAAACTAAGATTCCTGACCTGAAAAATACTGTGCTTAACTGTAATTAAAATATCTGAAGCTTTCACCAAAAACAACAACCAGCATTCCATTGACTGACGGGGATGCATACAGTATTGCAGCATTTTTCTGCCACTGTTATTTTAGGTATAAATACTTTTCTGTTTTCTGTTAACAAATGTCCAATAGCTCAAACTCTGGAAGTGTCTGTAAATGAATAAATTATAACTGCAGTATCCGATTAAATTCAAAATTAAAAGAAACCCTGGTGCAGCAAACAGTGACCAAAATAGAAACATCAAATTTGCTAAGAGAGATGTCCTCTATATTACCTGACCCAAGTTCAAAACCTTCTAAGTAGTCATTAGACCATTAGCTAAGTCATAATATTCAAAACACAGAAATATTTCTCCTCCCCTAATCATCACAACACCATCTACTTCCTCAAAAAAAGATATTATTACATGCACCCCAAACAAATAAGTAATCCTCTGTATTTTCTATGAATCCATGGTCATAAACGAAAACACAGATTCTGTTTAAAGATGGAAAAACTAGAAACTAAAACAGTATGCAAAGTAGGAATCCTGATTTCCATATGACAAAATAAAAATTGAGGGTTTTTGTTTTGATAAGATAGATGATGTTCTCACCAGAATACACCAAGCCCTCATCCTCATTTTGTGCTATAAAAGAAAAAAAAAATCTAAGTGAATCATGTGCTGTTTTCTATTACGGAAGAAATATTGTTAAAGGCACCGCAAAGTAGACGTTCGCAACTGTTGAGTGCAGCCTGATGAATATGGAAACGCTAATGTTAGAGAAGATGATGGTAAGAATCTGGAGGCCCTAACAAAGATGACGAAGGGCAGCTAATGGGAAACGGCAATTTATGGTGTAGAGGGGCTGAAAGCAAGTCCACTGGCACATGGCAAGTAAGAATGCAGCAAGAGGATCGAGACACCTTGGGACGAGCATGTGGATCAGTGTGTCAGGATAGTGCGCCTGTGGCTGGATGGTCACTGGTTCAAATCCTATGGTTGGCAGAGTGATTTCACTGTATGTTATTAACCTTACATGCTGCAGGGACTGCCTGATCATGCTTTTTCGAAGATTTACATCAATTTGGATAAAAATGCCCACTAAATGAATAAAACGCATAATGCATTAAACAGGGATACACAAAGGCTGTGACAATGACGATAAAAAAAAAAAAACAACAACCCTGGTGACCTACAGATCACACCAGCCTAAAATCACAAGTATGTAGAAACACGGGAAGGTGGGAAGATGAAAAGCGACACCGAAACTGAACCATGCAGAATCACATGAAGAATTGATCAACCAATGAATAACCAGTAAGATCAATACTCCAACTTTCACAGAAACAGTGATTTAAAGAAAATATTCCTAAATGATATCTCAAGGCCCACTTCTTTAAAACTTAAGAGACACGCATTACATTTCACCAGAAATCATAAAGATGTGACTCGCACTTCTTCTGACTGCCAGCACTTTCATATGTTCCTGGGGGCTCCTTCCCTCAATCCTTTTATCAGACCACCGGATTTGCAGTATTAGGTACAAGAAATATATGTATTTTAAAAAAAAAAAAAAAGGAAAAAAATTAGAATCTCGAGAACTGGCTGAATGCCAGGTTCTTTACAGCGTCTTAAACTATTCCAATATCAATACACCAGAACTTTTTTCCAAACAAGGCAAATATTTAATAGCAATATTTAGCTGCAGTTCAGGCCAGTAGCCAAGAGCACTACTGCTCACCACAGACCTTTCATGGAAGAGTCCAGGGTCACCTTTACTGATGATAAGTTTCGATAAAGCCGCAGAAGCTCGGTGGGCAGAAGCTGATTCGTTACTCTAAATTACAGCCAAGACTTCTAAGAAGAATTTTAATGACTTTATCCTATTTTGGTTAGCGGGGCCGGCTGGGTGGTTTTACACTGCGGCCTCACACCTCCAGGGTTATGGGGTTTGAATCCCACCCAGAACTCCATGTATCTCTCTGGATTTTAAATGTTCTCCCCATGTTCACTAGATAGCCACCAAAATTGACCTAAGTTTGTGAGGGAGCCCAGCGATGGGCTGCAATCCCATGCAGGATACCCATTCCTGTCTCCCTATACCTCCTAGGTTAAGGTACAGGCTTCATAATCAGATGTGGGCAACAAATCAAGGAAGATGGATGGATGGAATGATTGATTGACACATTAATACAGTATAGACTTCTGACATTGTTCTCTTTAATGAATCTGCAAAACACTTTGTGTAACACTGTGTGCAGGGCTACCACTCCCTGGGTCTGTAATAAAAGTGAAAACCAGCAAAGCAAATTCTCAGAAAAAATGACTCAGAACATAAAAAAAAAAATTTGATGCAACAGTAATGTGGTAGTAATGGCCAGTAATCACATCTTTGTATATACATTACTTATCGATTAGCTATCGATTTGCCCGGTTACATGCAATGTTGGAATGGAACTGGACCTTTTAAGATGTGCTTTTAAATGGAGACCCCCCAGTGACATGTTTTACCTCTTACATGAATGTTTAAGTCATTATTTTTCGGAAATGTTTTGTGCAGTTCTGTAAATATGGGGAACAAGTAGCACCAATTGCTGAAACTGGAGAATAATCTCAAACATCGCACTGACCTGGGCTACTACAAAGCCAAGAACTGCGTAACCTGGCCAGAGCTCTGGAGGTATAAATAATGGGGTGGGGCAACCGTAGTTTTAAAATTTCAAGCAGTCATAATGCATTGTCTGAAATACACTTAATAAAACTGGTTGAAATTAAGCTACTTTTCCTATATAGTTTCAATTTGAAAAATCATCCATGACAAGTTACAGTTCTGCTCCATTCACTGTGGGCGATGATCAAGTTCCTGTTCCTGCAAACAAGTTCTTGTTTTGGCCTGCAAGTGGCTTCAATTCTAATCCACACATAATAAATGTATGTGTGGAAGCCAATGAAAACCGGCCAAAACATTCAATTATAGTGATGATTCAACTATGACCAAAAGGGGGGAAAAAAAAAATCTTGATCTTACTTGGCAAAAGCTCTAATGGAAATCATTGCAAAAATATAAACCTTTTCTTTTCTAAAGGGAGTCAATCTGAAGAGGCAGTATGACAACAGAACATCACTCCTCATGGAAATATCCTGCGTTTTAAAGTACGTCACAAATACAGTAATAAATAATTTAAAAGTGTGTCATGCACCATGAAGCACCAAGTTTGTCTTGAACGTAACACAAGCATTGTCACTCATTACCATTGTGCTGAAAGCCGATATAAAACAAATGTACCTCAGGTGTTTCGTTCGAAGACATTCTTTAATTTGGCTACCTAGTTAATCGACGCATTTCATTCGCGTTAACTGCAGCATATCGCCGTCTCGACAGGAGAATAAGATAACCCAGACTACCTTCATCGTGTCACATCAATACACCTGCATATCTAAGAAGGATGAATATTCAGTTAACCCAAAAGGAAAAGCATCAATACTGCCGCATACTTTGTCACATGTGCACCGAGATTAATGCATAAAAGTGGGTAATCTGAAATCCTAAATATTTCCAGAGAGCTTGTTATCTGACACTCCAGTGCTCTCACAAAAGAGATCCAAGGTCTGTCTGGACCTCACTCTCGAGATCAGCATAGACAGACCAGTTCTGATGATTGCACGTTACTGAATTATACGAATAATGTATCTGCCAATTGACATAAAATAGCCAGCTACGTCTTCAGAGTTCAAAGGAGAACATTAGCAGCCTGGAGACCATTTGACCGTTTTTAGTCATCCTGCAGTCTCAAAGCCACTATTTGCTTTTATTAACAGCGAGCATTTCTCGGGCCCAATACATTTACCGTAGCCGGGCTCAGGCGAAGGCTGCTTCTAAAAACACTGAGAACGTGCCAAAACCTCCAAGTACTGCCAGACTCCGCTGAAAGCAGACAGAAAGACCTAAATTACATCCAAGTGTGGTCCTTCTTAAAGCAACCACATGCAAATTCAAGCCCAAATATTAAATGAGTTAGGGCCAATGGCAATATTCGATGAGTATAAATAGAGTGTACGGCAAACTTGTGCAGTTCACTGGTCATACAAACAGTCACATACAAAATAATGTGGAGGCAAAGTCCCAGAAAGTGTTTCCTCTCAAAATAAAATGAATGCAATAATCATAGTCCTATTTTTACATGCTATTACATTGTTTTTTCCACATCCGAAATTCATAGTGACAGGGTAAAAATGTAATCAAATAACATTTATAGTTGCCATTCAAAATTAATCTCGTAAATTGCTATTCATGCGCGGCTTTTAGCTCTGTACTAGTTACCTCGTTTTGTTCCGCATGTGTACACTGACTTAGACTCCACAATCTGGACAGTCCAGATTTTGGGATCACTTGTTTGCGTCAGTCAGACAAAAAAACATTTCGCTTATTTAGTGCCTTTATATTGTTAGATGATGCACTGGCAGAATAAGAGAATGGTCTGCGTTCACATATAATGCAGATAAGCTGTGGTACCTTGTTAAAAAGTTTCCAAGCTGTATGATTATTCCCAGAATCAGACCAATATTCTTGTTCTTTTAAGGGTATCAAACTGGCATGCATTGATTTTCTCCATCCAGAAATTAAGTTTACTGTGCTAAGCATCACTTTTGACATGCAAGACGAGGTAGAATTACTTCCCTTGATTGTCTAAACCCCAAAATACATTCTGTTCATTTTAGGAGGGTCTGGAGGTCCACATACACACACACACACACACACACACACACACACACACACACACACACACACACACATACATACATACACACACACACACATACATACACCCAACACGTGTTTACAGGGGACATTGCCTTCCAGTACGTTTCTTAATTCGCCTCAGACTCCTGATGTTGTATTAAGTGTCCTTGCTATGACAGCAGCAAAAGTCGCTAAATATGACTTCAAAAGGCACAACACAGGGCCACTGGAAACAAATACAGGAGCCGCGTGTGATGGGGACGGGCAAATTCTGCAAGACCTTAAAAACAGCACAAATTTTAAAAGTAAATATTCTAAGCTGAGGCAGCCTCCTTTCTTGTTTTGCAGGAGTCGGTGTACTAAACCACACGCTGCACCAACTGCATGCTGCCAGAGGTGGTGATAAATAAGTTACAGATAGGGGACATTTTAAGATAAAGTGAAAATGAACAGGAATTAATGTTGGAAAACATCAGCAATTACAACAGGGATTTCGTACATATTTAATATTTTAAAATGTGGGTTAAAAAAATACCTTTAAGATCAGTATAGTCAGTCAGTGTTGACACGAGCACTTCAGGAATAGAGAATGTAAAAGAAAAGAAAATCTCGAGTTAAGCTACGTTTAAAAGTAAAACCTGTAAGAGAAATTGACGTTACTTAAATAGCTTATTTTGTTTCTCTTATCGGTGTAAAGTGGTTCAGAGTTGCAAGGAAAATTTTAGATCTCAGCAAGCTTGGTACGGATCCCTGCCAAGAGAACCCAGGATCTCCAAACCTGACCTACAGATAATGGTTGTCTCAGTTCAGCCTCACAGTCTACAGTAACATAAGTCTTGACCTACCAGTTTGATTCTACTATGCAACATGGAGAGTCACACATTGACCTGACCAATCACTGCAAACAGCACAGGTTGCTGCAAACCAGTGCATGTGTGGATGCCAACGCAATTAATCCAGTGAAGGTTTAATTTGAAGCAATAAAATCAGGTGATCAATCAAATGATTTCTAAAACTAAAATAAATTTAGCAGATAATCAATTGCAAAAACTTATATAAAGATCAGACTATTTATAATGGTGCAGGTCTTTTCCATCTCAACGTTATACTGCCAGAACACAATACCATAATTGCTTCATATCTGAAGCTCTCTTTCCAAGTGATGTCATATCAGGCAACTATCCCAGCCTGGATGCATCACCATAACCTCAAGATCGTATCTCCACAACCAAGCCTCTCAATTTCTCAGGCCAAACCCTTGCCATGAACATATACTTCATAATGAAGTCTTTATAGACACTGATCTTAGTTCATTAAGGGCTACAATGCAACATGGGCACCTCACAATAATAGTACAGCTAATCTGCTAATGGCAGTCAACATGAGAAAGGATGGTTTAACTTGCAACTGGCCGATATAATTTTGTCTCCAGTATTTTAACTAGCTGTCAGCTAAACCAATATCAACTAATACAAATGTTATCCTGTCAAATACTTCACACCAACCAATAGATCATTATTATACACCAATATCCATCCATCCATCCACTTTCCAAACCACTCATCCTACTAGGTCGCGGGGGGTCCGGAGCCTATCCCGGAAGCAATGGGCACGAGGCAGGGAACAACCCAGGATGGGGGGGCCAGCCCATCGCAGGGCACACTCACACACCATTCACACACACATGCACACCTACGGGCAATTTAGTAACTCCAATTAGCCTCAGCATGTTTTTGGATTGTGGGGGGAATCCGGAGTACCGGGAGGAAACCCCACGACGACATGGGGAGAACATGCAAACTCCACACACATATGACCCAGGCGGAGACTCGAACCCGGGTCCCAGAGGTGTGAGGCAACATTGCTAACCACTGCACCACCATGCCGCCCCTTACACCAATATATCAGTGCTTTATTTTCTGATATGATTGTCAATCTGTAAAATTTAAATTTAAAACAAGTTCAAAAAATGAAGCAACAATGTTGAACTCACAAGCATGAGCAAATTAAATGTGCAATATATTTTTTGTGGTATAATACATTTTTTCCATTCCCAGCTGATCACTAAAAACTGATATATTATGCATGCCTTTGAACATGATTACAGACACAGGATAAGAGTAAATTGTAACTCAGGAAGCATACTGTATGCAGCATTTTCTACAGTGATATGGCTAATTTTCTAATCGTAAATGTAAGAGGCATGCATTATGCATTATTATCAGCAACCAATATATCAGTCACGGCCTACTTGTTTTTCACCAGTTTAACAGAATTATGCAGTGATGGACATGCAATTCAATTTGTAAATGCATCAGAAAAACAAGTAAATTGTGAGGAAAATACATTTTCCAGAATGTAGAAAGATTTAAAATGCTTGAGGCAATAAAAGAAGCTATTAAGAAATGACTTGTGCATCAAGTAATATAACTGTGGTCAGCTAAAAGCATAAACAAACTCCTAAAACTCACACTGATTATCTTACTATATAAATAATCTAAGAGTTTTACTAACAAGTGAGGAATCAGGCCAATAATAATTGCAGCAAAAGGGAAACTGACAAAAATAAAAATTATCATTAAAATGATGTGTAATTAACCATAAGACATTTCCAATAAAAAGGAATGTCAGAATTTAAAAACGTATTTTCTACGTTCCAAATGCACTCTATTTGTTATAAAAAAATATATATACATCGATGTGATATGACTGGATAAAATAAAAAGAATTAACTAACAGCTGATGGGTATGTGAAATATGCGAAATTCCATCCAGTTAAGTTAAACTAAACAAAGTAACATCAGAGCTCTAATATCCATCCTCAGAGCTGGACTCGCAAAATCGCTATTCCGATCTCCCAGGACAAGTTTTCACCAAGTTTTCCCATCGGGCTACCAGAATGTAACACCCAGGCCAATAGGGCTATCAGAAACTATCCCCTAAGTAAAATAACATTCCCTCTTAATTCACCTTTTCTGCTATTTGAAGGAAAACCTTTGCCCACTGAGTTTTTTTTTTATCATGATGATGGTTTGTACGCTGGGAGGTGTTTGCTTAAAACCTTTGTTTATTGGAGGTCTGCAATTTTCTGTGCACACACTTCCCACCGCCATCTTGGTGCATTACTGGTCATGGTAATAGAGTACTTTAAGCACGTTAAAAGCAAATAAGTTAAGTGAAGTACGGCTCTATGCTAGTTTGATGGGCCGAAAGGCTTCCTCTCGATTGTAAATTTCTTATGTTCTTATGTTTATTATCGCACCAGTCATATTTAGCACACTGAAGATGGCGACATGAAATAAAGTCATATAAACATTATACAAAAGTAAATGAGGTAGAGAGAAAACAGATATTACTGGATGGGACCGAAAGCAAAATGGTTGTGAGCCGCCTGTTGTCTGATATGAAGATATCATAAATGATCTGGTCTTTTAAATGTCGTGCGTAATACTGAAGCAAATGAAAGCAACTAAACGTTTAATTTTTGGCAGGATACAAAAACCGACGAGGAAAGTGTGGATGAATTGTTTTGGGATATTCATGGTTAAATACATCATGTAATGGTAACACTAAGCAATTATGTTGCTTTGTGATGTAACATTAACGTTAAAGTACTGTGCATGTTGCTTTTTTTTATTTTATTTTATTTTTTTTACAACGAATCTGATTTGCTCACACATAAGTGAGTGTGTTTCAAGGGCAAACTGTTGATGGATTTCTCCCTGGATATGCGGAGGCAGAGACTTGGGAGTTGTTACGTTTTGCTTTCCTCTTGATGTCCAAGATGCTAACAGACTGCTGTGTTCCAAATTCACTTGTGGCAGTAAATGTTGCTTCTGCCATACATAGGGGCTGGTTTGCCAAACTTGAAATGATAAGAATTCTCAGTAGGATGTTTCCATGTTTTCTATTATCATCAGCCCTTTAAATGTGGACTAGTCAAAATTCGTTTCAGGATACCAGGGATTTAGAAATTTTTCGAGCCTTGCAGAGTCTCTGTCAAGACCAGTCGATATACTGAAAAACATACCCCTAAACATAGGAACCCAAAGCATGTTCCAAAGCAAATGATTGAATTAATTAAAAATACAGCAGAGTAATTCCTTGAAATATTTTATAGGTCCATTTTGCCTTTGCATTCTGAAAACATCCACAACCACAACTAAAAGGCAGGAAAAGATCAAGGAGCACAACCAACTGAACAACAAATGCTAAACGATGTTCGTGCAAAGCAGTGCAATTGAGAAAAGCATCAAGTTCGTTATTAAGTAAAAGAAAGTTCTGGAAAACAACAAGCAAGCATCCTCTTTCATGAATAAACGTGATTAAAGGGAATTGAAATCGTGACAGGTTTTTCTTTTTAAACACAGCAATTAAAACTAATCACTGGAAGTGATTAAACTGAAATAAGGCAGAAAGGATTTGCTATCACACACTGCTGGTAGTTCCAGTGGTTAAAACTTGAATAGTCAAACTAATCTTTCTGTTCCCTGTTTGTTTAACATTCTTCCAGGTTACTCAATCTATAACCAACAAACTCGATTGCCTTTTTAATGTTTTTTATACAAAAAAATTAATAAAATTTTCTTAATTTCTAAACGACTATAAATAACAGTTGTATTCGACCTGTCCTTACAGGCTTCTTTTTCAAGACATACTATTATTTTCAATACAGATTAAACGCCACGCGTTAAATTGCTGCACGGGTACTCCAGCTATAATGTATACAGTCTCAATTTCCAATACAATCCAATCAAGGAAAACAATCATGCAAGTACTCCATGAAAAGTATAATCCAAATGTTTAATTGCCTAAATTAACATTAAACCAATTACATGTCAAAGAAGACAGCTATGCAAAAAGTATATAATCGAGCTGAAACACAAAGTATTGTAGAGAAACTAAGATACAGAAGTTGAGCAAGTTGCTATAAATATATATGGTCGACTTGTTTTTCAAATGTAAGCATTGATGTCTTTTTGTGATTTTTTTTTTCTCTAAAGTTCCAACTGGAAAAATAGGAAGAGTTTTATTAGTCTTATTAATCCTTTCACATACTGTTTGTTCAGTTAATCTGTAGAATATATTCGTTTGTTTTACCCTTCCAGAAACAGCAGAGTAATACACAGATTTTTCTGAAGGGCTGGTCTTCAAAACGAATTAACAGAGGGGTAGTTTTGTCTATATATAACAAACATGAACCGCGTCCAGAGTTGAACTGGAAGAAAAATACCTATTTTTAAACAATTTCAAAATTTCTGAAACTTTGTCTGCCAAACTTTTATTGTATTACAAACATCTTAAAGGCAAGTGACCCCAACAGCTATAGCAAAATCACTGGAGTGTGCCAACAAACTGACATAAAAGCCTTCCAAATAAAACCACAGAGGCCGTCTGACAATGTTGCCGTTGTTCCTCCATTGTTGCTCTCAGCCTTACAACGGCTTGTTTTTCAAGAGGGCTGCCAGCATTTATCAGGGATGCTGAGTTCTTACGAGACCAAACTCCATTTTGAAGAGCATAATGGCGACATTGTATTCCCTCCCCACTTTCAGGTTGTGACGACCAGCTGAATTATGAATCGCGCACTAGGCTATGATTAAGAAATGAATCAGAGGGATCATATACACCGTGCACAAAAAGCAGGGTTGTTTCTCGCTTATGCCGCACCATCAGGTGTCTCAGCATCCGGCAACGCACTAATAGGTGTTTTTATGTTGCCACAAAAGGTGCCGTCATGCGATGTTTCCAACACGCTGCGCTCACACTGCTATACATTTAATGCATCGTTATGCATGGCCGGCAATGAGCCATGGGACTTTATCTAGATGCTCCAGAGAGTCATCCCCCCTCCTCAAATGAATGCTAGGAAGGCGGGCAGCTAACGATAAAGGTCAGAAGAGTGACAAGGTGCCCATTCTTCAATCGATGTTACTTGAGATGCCAGAATGACCAGTAGCACAAAGTTCTCCGGTGCACCTCACTGTACAGACTCATCTTCCCGCCCAACTCGAACAGCATGTTCATGCACCGGACCGTCGGCACAGGATTTCCGCATTACCAACACAAGGCCAAAAGGTGGGCAAAACTAAGAACGGAAAAATGGCTTTCAGAGACCCAAGTCTTCAAAACGTGGGCCAAAGCCACAGTGACACAGAACTGGGTGGCCAGAGAAAGTAATATATGTAAAGCAAACATATAAACACGGGGGCATTTCCCTCAGAATTTCTAAGTAGCAAATGAAACAAACTCCTGACCATAACCTTGAAAATCATTGCATACATCTGCGAGCGGCAGTCCGGCTTCAGTGTAGCTAGGGGCGAATTTAGCTTGTACACCACCCGTGGTCGACCGGGGGAGAAAATTCCAAAAACGAACTCAATTTTCAGCGGTCGGCAACCAAAGCAAGGCATTGCACAAAATCATACCGGAATATTCTTGTCTAGTGATCAATCAAATTAGCACATTGCAAAATTTCGTAAAATGACAGGGCTATTTTTAAAAGTGTTTGCTAGGATGCCACTTATGCTTGAGTGTTTGTTCCAAAAAAGATCATCATTACTTTTCTGGGGGGGGGGAAAGAAAAACAGCTTTAATACCACAAGAAAGAAATTGGGAGCAATTCCCGGAATACATAGACAGACTAGGGTAAGAATATATTTTCATTTCAAATATGCCATAGAAAACTATGTATGTACCCACAATGTAAACACCCTTGCACTCTGCTAAAACACCCATAATGCCTTGCAGGCTAGTTTATACATATTATTTCAAAACAGGATTCATTTTGCTGCTAAAACCTAGTGGTGCTTTACTAAAATTCATCTGCAATAATATAATCCACTGTTGCTTAGGTGGGGAACCACCGATATTAATGTTTATTGAAATTATATATGGAAAAACTCCAGAATATATTCAGTACAAAATGTAACAACAGTGGAAAGTGCATACAATGTCAAAATGACAGCAGCCCCTTAGTTATATTAAATCTTCAGATGTATGGATTTTTCCATTTGAGGCTATTCGAAGCTTAAAGCATGTACTAATTATATACTAGAAGACACACAGTAAAAACAACCCAGGCCTCTATGAAATTGTGTAGGAAAGTCAAATCAAGAGTTATTAAAAATAATTATTACCACCCTCCGTGAAAAGACATGAAAAGATGTAGTTTTAAAGTCCACTCGGTTGGTGGTCTGAGGTTGGCATAGAGGAGTCCGCTCAAGCCAGCGGAACGGACGAGGGCATAGTCGGGTATCACCTGTCAGACTCACCAAGGCCAGGACCGAGGCAGAGACCACCAAGAAACTGGGAAAGCCGCTGCTCGCACACAAGCGACGCGACCCATCTACGGCACAGCGAGGTCTCACTGCATCCCTCTCACAGACCGCTGATCACCATGATCGCCATCAGACACAGACTAAGAGAGACGAAACCATTTTTGTAGATATTTTAAAATCATTATAACAACTTAAGTGCAGGATATTACTTTTCACCCTAAAGTGATTTTAATAAATTACATATATACTATTATATTATCATTAAGACGTAAAACCGTATATAAATTGGAATAGGAAAAACAGTCACAGCAACAATAAATGCAGGAGCTAACATCCAGCAACACCCTCTTTAAATTTCAAATGCTAATGATGTCAGTGGGGATTAGACACGGGAGTGATGCTTATGACGGTTACTCGGACTAATATGTAAAGGCAGAATCCAGCAGCACGGACTTGAAAAATTTCATTAAAAACATGCATGTTCACAGTTCACTTTATGAAGTGGCAGTTCATCGAACGTTGCATTGTGGGTGAAAACGTTCCCGTTTTAGCAGAGCCACATCCTCTACAGCCACTGGAGCTGAAGTTTCCATGATTTTATATCCATCTCGACTTCAAAAAGAAAGACGACAAAAACAGAAAAGCCTTGAGGAAATGATGGAGGTCTTTTTTTTTTTTTTAAACGGCAAGGACTCCGTGGTATACTGAAAGAAAAAAAAATCTGAATGAAAACATGTGCATTTCATTTTCATTTCTTGGATTAAATAAAGGTTTTGCATATAGTATATGGTTATAAGAAAAAAAAATCTAAATCACATCTTTCGCTGTAGAACAAAATATTTCTTAAAAATGAAATACAAATCATCAGGACAAAATTGTTTCCGTAATAATGCTGTTGTAATCACTTTTTGAAAAGAATATAAATAAAAAAAAATTGTTAAAATAGATGAATAAAGACAACTCATCAATTTTATTGATATTAAACGTGCATGAAATCTTATTCAATATCAATCAAGTTAAAGTGACCATTTTTGCATTAGCTATAAACCTTGTTACTCATTGGTTATTTGAATCCATCACAATCTATGGAAAGTGAAAACAATACTAAATGTCTAAACTGCTGAATAATAACCGTTTATTACTTTTAATTATATTTTTTCTCAATTACATAATATCACAGATAAGCAAAGCCAATCAGGGTGATCGAAGAGTATATCTCAAGGAGTAAAAACATATTAAATCACGTAACAATTGAAATAAATATCAAAGACACATACTGTCGGAAAAACTGTCGACAAAACGTCTTATCCTTTTAGTTTTCACTTCTATGTCAGTTACTAGAGAGAACAGCGGAATTGACGAATGTGTCACATCGGGTCACAAAACTGTCACAATGCCAAAGGAAACAGCTAGCAAAAGGGTCTCACTAAATAAAGGGGGGGGGGGAGATGATGCATTAAGTCCAAGATGGATCAAAGACGCGAACGCGAATTCAACTGCGCGGCGTTTTGAGCATGTGCAGACTTTATGGGACGGCCGTCAAGCAGACATATGGGTTCGGTTATTAGCCTAAATTGACAACACCCTGAATCTGGAGGAAAAACTACTGATGGGCCTTCAACGGGATTCTGAGAGCCATGCAAAATGAAACGATAATTATTATGGAGGACTTGCGGCAAAGCCCCCCCCCCCCCTGCCCCCCCACCCCAAGCATATACTGTGGTGATATCCTCTGGGAGTCACAAGAAGGGAATTCAATTGCAATTATCGTCATTATTCATTTACATTTGGCTGACCATCTCATAACCACATGGTTGAAGTTTAAAAAAAAAGGGGGGGGGGGGGGGTTGTCCCTCTTCAAATCCATATTAAATGTTATTTACGTGTAGGACAGCATACTGCAAAATGCGAGAGGGTAACTTTTTTTTTTTTTTTTTTTTTTTTTAAACATTTACACACAGTAGAAAAACTACAGACCAAATAAATAAAGAACTTCAAAAGTCCTGAGTTTGAACAGTAACTAAAAAAAAAAAGAACCAGACTAAAAGAAAAGTCTCTATTACGCAATGAAATACCTTGACACATATTTTAGTCGAAAGATTTAAGGAAAGAAAAGTGAGGCCAGAAACTGACAAGCTGCCAAATAAGAGCTTCTTTGTAGCGTGTGAAACAGACTGATGAATCACAGTTTCTAATTCTCGTTCTTCAAAAGACGGCGGGGGCCTGAGCCGGCCCCTTCCAAAAAGGTACTTTTGCGGGAGAGAAGGGCGTCCCGTATGAGAAGGGGGGTGGGGGAGCGGGATCAGGGGATCTCCCAGACTTGTCGCCTCTGCCGCAAGGCAGTTACGGAGTGGGGAGAGAGCCGCGACCGGGCCAGCAGAAGCCAGCGGAACAGCCCCTTCACATAACAAGCAACAGGAGCGCAGCAGAAAGGGAGAAGGTGAAGGAGGAGAGACGCAGACTGATGAACTACAAGAAGAGGACTACAACAATTAAAAAAAAAAAAAAAAAAAAAAAATCTAATCTAGCTGGCAAATCTGAAGCAGACTCATGCAGCCGCGGGATGCGATTTTCAGTAACTCATCACCTTCGTTCAGATTTTTACACTGACACCGCTGCCGACCACAATTCCACTGATACGATAACAAACCGGATAAGCGGCGGCAGCCGGAACGGTAACATTAAAAGGGGACCAGGATCAAAAAGAGAATCGGAGAAAAAGCCCTGATTTCCATACGCTCAGACTGTGAATGAGATTGAGGTTTTATTCATTTGCACACCCCTTCTAATGACTCACAGAAATTAAAAAGATACACCCCCCCCCCACCCCCCGCGCCACCCCCGACCAAGCTGGATGCCAGGAAGAGCCGCTGTACCGCTGTCGAGAAAAGACAGACAGGAGGCTGGCCCACTTAACTCCTGTTCTCTGATGTCACGAGCACATGACCCAGCCTCTCCAGTAACAGCACATGAAGGGAAAAAGGAGAGTTTTAAAGCTAATGCGTTTTTGGATTGTGTGAATGCTTCATTCGCCCCACAAACAACCACAGAACCACAAGTGCGGTGCAGGATTTTCTGCACGACGACAGAAGGGAGAACTTCGGTGTGTAAATGGTTAATCTGCGCAGGTCAACACCAGCCTCAGAGACCGAACAAGTCCGTAAGTACTTTCTAACCACAACTCGGCTAAATACACCCATCCACGCTGCAAACACCAGTAACACGTAGTTACGCAGGCTTCTTACAACCTGCTTGTTACTTGAGGATGTACAGAATGTCAGCAAAATTCATCATCTGCCTGTGTTGCATGAATGCCTTCTAAACTCCCTGTCTCTAATATGGTCTGTCTTCACAGTTTAGAACTTCAAGGGTTATCAAAATCAAAGGGACAAGAATATTTTGAAGAGCCACCAAAAGTGACTATGGCATCAAACAGCCTTTTCAGTTCAGTGGCACCATGTCAACAGAACTTCTACTGGGGTAAGTTCACTTAAAGCTTCTTTATATATTTAATTCAATGTGCATTATGATTAATTTTAGAGCAGCCGTTGAATTCGCTTAAGTCATATTCACTGTTTAAAATTACAGGGCATAATGTTCTGCAGGGCAAAAAACAAAAAGGCAATTCAAAAACGTTACAATCCGATGTGTTTACGCTTGCAGTCGTACCCAGAAGATGACATGTTTGCTCAACTTAAACCCACATTTGTAGAACGATGAAAAGTGAGCAAGAGATTTTGCAAGAATAAACATTTGCTCCGTTTCAATCCATGAATTTACATTGAAACAAGATGTGCTAGGGGGAGAAGTTTCTTATAGAAGGAATGTAAGAATTGCTTGATATTTCATGTCGGATTTATACATTATAGTCTGGTAAAAGTCTCAAGACTGGTGTTTTATGTAGTGTTGCAGTATTCACATGCCCGGCTACAGTATTGTCCACTTGGAGATTATCTTAATACTGAACCTTCAGCTTTCACACACATGCTCTGCACCTCTAAAATCAGGAAGCCGTTTCAAGCTGGTTTATTTTAGATTTCCACTCTGATAGGTACATCTGCAAAGAGCTCTTTTCACACGTAGAGAAAATCTCACAGACCACATTTTTAAACAGGAACACGCTATTTATCTAAAATGCAAAAGCAGACATTACGCATCGGAATTAAAAAGAAAAACATTTAAATCAAAAAACATTTTTGACGGCGGCAGAAAACCAAAAGGCAAAAATTAGCGACATGTAAGAAACAGTGAAATGTCGAAGAGTACGAAATATAACATCGAGTGTGATGTGTTCTGCCGACTCGTAGTGCACTACAAAATATGACGCTCAGACTCTCTCGACTTTACTGGAAACTCCTATTCCGTAGATAAGCGAAGCTCCATTCACAATATGCAAAATCATTAATGTGCAGGGGACCCTTTAAATAAACCGTGACTGAACTTACAGCATTCGTTCAATGGTGTCCTTCATCGTTAAGGAGTCTTTCCCTATGCTGTACTGCGAGTAAGCCGACGTAGGTAAAAACATACGGTTGCCACTTTGCTTCTACTTTTTAATTGGCTGCTCCTTCTTTGTCATCGTTGTCCTTGCCAAATGGTGACTGAAATCCTGAAGTCGCAATGTAGCTGGGGGGGTGCTACAATCCTGTCCCCAGTAATCGTTTAAGCTTTAATGCATACTCTGCATGTACATTAATTAGAATTTAATTTTAAAAATGATGTCTTAATGGTAAAATGCCAATACTTCTGGTAGAATTAAAAACTAAAATTACCTTGGTTAATTAAAAAAATGAGCGCAAAATATTTTCGATTGTCTAGATGTTTACGACCTTAAGGCTTTCATTCTTGGCCATGGAATGTGATCATTAAATACTTTTCAACCAACTAACATCCCTGTGTCTAACTGTCTAACAGACGATATTAGTCATGGCGATGAGCCCTGTAATTTACATTAAGTCTATGTAATTTCTTTTCCAAAAAAAAAAAACATTTTGAAAACTGCCAAGTTCAGCATTTTGAAGTTGTCAACTATGAATCACTTCAAAAACACTCTCCTGTTCGGTACCAAAATATGATGTTTCTTGTTACAAAAATGATACATTACTGTGAACGGTAAAGGCAGTGAGGGTAAGAACAGATAAACTAATCCTAAGATTCCTCTGCCTTAGGGAACTCAAAGCGTTCCTAACATCTGCAATCCTGCAAGAGGGGGTACAGATGTCCTACAAACGCTCCCTAGAACCCTAAACCATAGCTAATCAATTACAAACTTGTTCTTTCGCTCTGAAGTCCATGTGCTTCTAATTTATAACGCCGGTGGTCTGAAGTGTGGTCGAGCCGCGTGGGTTAATTCCTTTAATTTGCTATCACAACTCAACTCCGTAAAAGAAAAACAACGTTAATAAAGGGAAGCTAACCTGTGCGCCCAGGTTGAGGAAAACGTGCCGCGTCCTTCAAGGTCCCGGCATTTTTAGGGGCCGGGCCAGAGGTTAATCAAGCAGAACGCAATAAAACGGAAAGTCAGGCCTGTCGACAAAAGGCAGTGAGAGACTGACAGAACTGCAGCAACGCCACGTCTTTCAGATATTCAGGTGGCTCACGCCTCATATCCTGTCCCTAGCTCACCACTCCTGGTTTACTACCCAGGACCTCTGGCCCAACAAAAAGGCACATAGCCAAACGAGTTTACATCCATCCAAGCTCATGATCCTTCAGGATAGATTTGACGTCTGCTAGCTCAAACCATTATTTCTAAAAACGTACTTCTTTAATAACCTGGTTCATGTGTATATTTTATTAACTAGTTACAGCAGCAGATATTCAGCTTTGTCGTGACAATTTATCTTGTGAGCAAAGCAGTTACCTGAATACATTTATAGCCTCAAACAGAAGTTACGACAGCACAAAAAGTCAAGTAATAAACAGAATACTAACAGATCTGTATCTAGCAAGTACTTAATTAGTCCTCCTGCGACACCGACTTGACTGGGAAAGCATATGTATAAAAGCAAAATAAAACGTTTAAAACGGTCTTTAAACTGTAGAAAACTATTCAGATTTTAAGACACGTATTTCTTTAGGAGTACCATGCATAATGCGAATTGAATTAGACATGCATTTTTATGGCAGTCAGCTTAGAAGTAGATCTATTAAAATGTAAATCAGAATATCAGAAAGGAAACCTTTTTAAAAAAAGGTGCAAATACGTACTTTCGCCATAATATGAAATGGATGTCAGCATTATTTTTCCTTGTTTACTCTCTTATAAACAGAGTAAGCAGGGATGTACCCCAAATCGGTGTCATTGGTGGAGTTAGGCAATAGGAACATTTAGCTATATAATTATCCAAATCCAATTTACGATACCGTGCATACCGATTACAGTGGAATCGGCCACCTCTCACTTCTGCAGTTGCTGAGAGTCGTGATTGTTATGCGTCACACACGGCTCACGCCCCAGCCTCTAGACAATAACAGAAGTCATTCACAAAAAAAAAAAACAGCTTTAGGGATATTCTAGGGTGGAATAAAATGTACCTTTAAGGCTCATTTCATGTGCAGCGGCTATGCGATTCTCATTAGCAAAGCTGTTTCCCCACAGATACAAGTGGCAACGATTCAAATGCTGACGCATTTTAAGCCAATCAGAAACTTCATTTAAAGACTACGCTTATTATATACTAATAGTGGAACACCTTCCTGTAAGTGTGCTTTGGAAGCATTCTTTGTGAGAAACCCTGTAAATAAAAGGCTCTCAACTCCCAAAGCCTCTCTGCTTTCCTTAAAAGCAGAACCCAAAAGCCGCCAAGCCTGAAAGTAAATAAAAACTAAAACAATCACATCAATGTCTATGCTGTTTCTTTTCTGGTTCAGAAACACATTTTAAATATTTATTGGCGTTCAACAATCCATTTCGGCTTCTTATGGGAAGGGGGAAAAGGAGCGTAATATTCATTACACTGATTTACAAAGGAATAACATAAAGGAAGCTATTATTATGACATATGTATCATAGGTCTAGTGCCCCTTTAAAAAAAAAACATCAACACGCAAGCATTTCAGATGTGTTCTTTGACAGAACCAGAGGCACCGATGTCCCGAGCGAATCTGGAAGGCGCTTCTTAAAATAATCTACCACTTCACTCAAGGGCCGCGTCCTGCCAAACAAAACACCGAACAACTGGGAAACAATAAATAGCAATCTATTGCGAAGAAGCAGAACTCCTGTAGCGTGGAAACCCCACCAACAAAACACCAGTAAATCCCTTGAAATTGCGAGGAATGTTGAAAAAAAAAATTCAAGTGTTACACGTAACAAAGAGAAAGTCACTGACAATTAACGAATGGCAGCTTGTAAATCAAAAGGCCGGCGGATGCCCAGGCTTCCTTCAGCACGTTGCATGCTAACAAAAGCTCATCTGTGTTACGCCTTGTAGTCTGAGCGCTACACACACGCACACACGCACACGCACACTCGGTGTCAGTGGACTCTTTCACCCGGCTTAAAGGCTACTTCAGATCATATCAGGGTAAAATCGGACACAGGTTGGTGTATTGCCTTCAACACGCAAGACCAAATATAGCTCATGCTGATGCAGTCTGCAGCACATTAAGGGCATAACTGTTCGCTTTATGTTTTAAAATGGTCACTTTTTGCTCGTTGTAGAATACGTCGGATTCCCACGTTTCATATCCCAGTTACTGCCATCCAATCAATATACACCTAATCAATTTACCATAATAAAAAATATATATATATGTAAGACCAATAAAAAGAAGAGAAGTTTAAAATGAAGGCAAGATATTAATAAAAGTACATTTTAGGTACTACTGTCGGCCAAACTGAAAGTTCCGTGTTCAGCACAGGACTTAACATCCAACTGACTTGAAGTGAATTGTCTTTGCATGACATCAAAAAAAACCTCAACCCTTAAATTACAATCTCATGTCTGAGCCTTCGGTGAAAAGCTATGCACGCTTCTTCACTGGAGTGGACCCAAGAAGCATGTGAAGACCTCAAAAAAAAAAAAAAAAATCACAGGCTAAAACCGCACTTGTGAAAACCATCTCGTGTCACTTTAAATTTCATTTTTGCCTGGAAGGTCAAAAATAGGTAATGACTCTACGCTAATTAAACCTAAGTTAAGGTAGACAAATCCCTGGAGCTGAAAAGCAAACGCAAACTATGTCCACGGTTTACTCACAGGGGGGTCGAGGCCAGTGCCTCAGAACTGTCAAGCACTTCTGGAATTTCTGGGTAAAAACATCTAGGACTGAATTGGGTGGGGGGGGGTACCTTCTTTGGCTCTCTATAGGCGCAATCCAAGCACTAAACAAGGTACTACCTGTTCTGCCCAGAGCAGAAGCAGGCCCAAATATTTCACTCTTATTGATTTAACCTTCACAGGAATGCCGAAAATCCTTGGGTTTGAGGCGCAGTCCTGAAAATATTTATAATTCTACACAAACTCACACACACAGAAGCTATTAGCTATAACCGAATATAAAAACATAAGGAGCAAGATCTGCCCCCAAAAATAGCCCTGCTGCGCTGAAAAGAAATCAGTATTTCAATGTTGCCTTCCTAGACATCAGTTAATTAAAATAAAACAAATTAAAGTCTATTCATTCAACCTGTATTAAAAACCGAAGCTAATTAAGATAACTTGCATAACAGTAGTGAAATGGTGCTCACTTGACAGGTATTGCCAAATTTTGTTCATCCCGGCACGTTTGCAAGTAAAATGTGCTCTTTTTTGGATTTGCATAAAGACAAACATGATAAAAAGTACAATGTTACACATCAAAGGATGGGCTCTTCAGGATTACAAAGAAAAACCGTGACCATTGCAAAACAAACATAACACTGAATGTGGCTTGAGTTTGTCCGTCTCAGGTAGAAGTGGACCATTACTAAAAAGGCTCCCACTTGTACAAATTCTGGGTCCTTTAGATAAAGGTAAACAAAAGGGCAAAGAGAACAAACAATTGGTACAAAAAAAAAAAAAGTTACTGGCCATCAGGGATATCAAGAGAACTTTAATTAGTGTTTGATCTGGAGCTTCAATATATTGTGACCTTAAATTGCAGTTTCTATAAAATAAGTGCTTGACAATACCAGCAAAAGAACTTGCATTACAAAACCTTATAGATTTCAGAATTAAAAGCCATTACTGTAATAATGGATGCACTGTTTCATCTGATGATATTGCATCTGACTTTATCCAGCGCACATCACTTAAACATTAATTGCTGCCTCATGGAAGTGAAAGCAGTCCCTTAGGCCTAGCTGAGGAGCATCTGTGAAGCAAAGAAACAGAGGAAGTGATTAAGTGGTCTCAGTGTTAGATACCCATGAATTACCACGCAATGCGGTCACCTTACTCAAACGGAAATCGAAGGAGTGTGACTCACTAACCACGATAATCAGCATTATCGCGTGTGTACCTAACGGGAAAACTTGTGCTGTCACTAAGACACAGCAAGCCGCCTCAGCTTTTCAAGGTAACATGATCATGATGATGACGCTTCAATACGTAAAAAAGACATCAATTCGCAATTTTTGGGCACCATATGAGTAGAACAGGTGAAAATACCACAGCGGCAGAGGTGGATTTTCTGACAGAAAGAGCAGGGGAGCTAATCTTATTTTTCATGCTAACAGACTTGTGTTACAGATAAAGACTAATATGAATTTTTCATCTGACAGTCCTGAATCACAATGACACCTGTTGGAAATCCTTCAAATCCATGGGCACACACAGCAAGCAAAGCCACTTATCAAAATCGAAGGAGGGGTGGGGGGGGGGGGGGGGCATTTTACATGATGTTGTGATCATAGATGTTTTGGAATAACCAACTGGTGAGTAATTCTGCTGTTATCACCCTGAGTGGGGGAACACTTTCTCACAAGAATACAATTAAAAGACAACAGCACTAATATAGAAACATAGCAGAAAACCCACCCACCAAAGAAAAAGCTGGAAAAAAAATCATAGCAAATAATACGGTAGATTGCAAAGGTTACTGTCAAACAAGCCAACATTTGATGAAATGAATTGATGATAGTGAATGCACTGCACAGTGAGCTCCTGTCACTATGGGGGAGGGGACATAAATAATAGCAGAAAGTCTGCAAAGCAGAAAAAGGGTGATAGGGAGATACTTTTCTTACTTTTACTTTGCCCAAGGGAACTGAGACTTAAAATCTCATTGTTTCCCTCTGTCTCTCATACCAGTTCAAGCCATAGGTTGAGAGCTTTTGTGACCAAAAAAAAAAAGATTTCAGCCACCAAAAACACACTACTTACGTTCCCGCTCTGATTAGCAAAATGACAGCATAGTCACAGCTGCTAAAATCCTTCTATTGTTATTCATCGTCCCTAACTTTAAGAGTCTTTTAAGACTGTGGTGGGACTGCTTAACTGGTGAAGAGAACCAGCAGATTAACAAAACTACAGCAAAATTAATAGGATGCCTACCAAAGGAACAAACAGTATCTACTAAACCTTTCTTGTTTGATTTTTCCCTCTAGAGGAAAAGCAGTGGAGAAAAAAAAACCATTGAGAGACTAAATGAAACCAAGGATTCTTTGTGTCGTGTACTTTTTTTCTTACAGATTTGTAAATAACTCAAAAACTGCAGTTCACAGAGAGAATAGCTTTCGTGAAATGAATAAACGGCGCTTTGTGTGCAGCGAGAGATCCTGTACACACACACAGAGGCTGCCATTTTGCTGACAAATACTGAACACTACGAGAGTCTGGCTCCTTATGTAGATTCCTCAAACTCTGCTACAGCCCTTATTAATAAACATGATTTTATAACAAATGGGAGAATGTTAAATGATCGTGGGGGAAACTGCGTGAGGCAGGCGCAGGGCGAGGGACCAGTTAGAAACGTGTCAAAATAGGTATCCAAGTGTTCCTGAAGATTTCGATTTGTTTTGGAGTGTTGAGGTAAACCACTTTGTGTAAGGAGGACAGATAAGTTTATACAATAACCAGCGTGTAGTATTTATATTGACTTGACAGTAATTATTTCCTTTTTGGCATTTAAAAGGGAACTCATCAATTAAATAGTCCACACAGTCGTTTAAAAAGGACTAAATGTTAATGCTTTGTTCAAAAAAATGAAAACTTCTAATTGTGACTGCTTTTGGCTCCATTTTTTTTTAAAGTCAGAATCTTGTTGAACGCTAAACATCATTCTATACCTCACATCCTTATGTCGTGTAAAAATTTCATTGCTGAGGTACAAAACACTGAGATTTGTCTAAAAGGCTGTACATCCAATTCTATCAATGAACAATTCAAAGTTTGGTGATTCAAAACTAAAATTTAAAATGCAAGGATAATTTTCATGGGAAAGCCGTATGTAGTCAAAATCAGGTCAAGGTATCTTTAATGTCATCTTCAGCTATTTGATGTGTGTGTCACACACTAGATTAAATTTCAGTCTCACTGGTTGTCGGGCAATGAAATAGTAATAAATACGAAGACATTTAAAAATGACATATTGAGAGATGGACAAAAGACCGAAAAATACAGCAAAAAAAAGTTGTGCAAATGGGCAAATATATGAAGTATGATAAAGCATGCTAAAATTAAATTATAAAGCATAATGATAATAATAAATATAATAAAGCATGCTAAAATTAAATAAAGCATGCTAAAATTAAAGCCGTTCAAAACACATGCAAAAAAAGTGGTCATGCAGGGGAGAGAAAAGAACATCCGTACTTTACTATCCCAGGAAAATTTCGTAGGAGACGTTTATGGGTTAAAGCAGGCTCCTCTGGTACCATGCAGCCTCAGCAGAAACAGTGGAGTTTAACTTTCTGGTAAACAAATACTCAATGGTGATGAGACGTTCTTCTTGGGCCCCAAATTACAGTCTGGTTAACCAGAGAGTCCGAGAGCCAGCTCATTATTGCTGTTTGTTTCCAATTTGACTCTCAACCGAACTCTACAAAAACATTCAGGGGGGCTTTAAAAATGAGAAAAGGCTCAAAAATGCTATGGCTATATGGCCATAAAGACAGTAGTATCAACTGAGAACATACCGGGGGCAGAAAACGAGCAGCACTGTTTCAAAATGACCTGATAGGAAAATCACTGTATATTGACACTGACACTTAATCAGCACACATAAATATATACACATATATATATATATATATATATATATATATATATATATATATATATATACATATATATATATATATACATATATATATATACACACACACATATATATATATATATATATATATATATATATACATATATATATATATATATACATATATATATATACACACACACATATATATATATATATATATACATATATATATATATATATATATATATATACATATATATATATATATATATATACATATATATATATATATATATATATATATATATACATATATATATATATATATATACATATATATATATACACACACACACACACACACACACACACACACACAGACAAATAGCAATAGGAACCAGATAAAATCAGATGTATATCTCAATTAAATAAATTATTAAACAAATGACTTATTGAATATGAATAAAACAGATACAGAGAGACAGGTGAAAATATTATCCATTTTGTAACATTACTTGATACAGTTAAATATTTGAAAAACAAAGTGAAGCATATAAAGCACAAAATATCACAGAAGTATCAAAATATGACGAACTTTAACAAGGCATTTAACAAGCCCATTCTCATACTGGAACGCAAACATTTAAAAAAATAAAATAAAAAAAAACACAGACAGACTCTTCATTAATGAAGTCATAAAATATAGCACAATTACACAGTGGTATTGTGGTCAATGACTAAGTATCCAAGCAGAGAAAATTATATTTTCACCTTGTAAATAATGATGTATTCTTTACTCCGATCTAGGCCCCCTTTCTCTTTGTTCCCAATATATAATTCTAAGGTATAAGTTCTGGTTATGCTTCGAGTTCAACACCAACCTATCAGCTTCCCTCATCACCATGATTGCCGAATAAGCTGAAAATGGAAGGCCTGCATCGCACAAAACACCCCGCTGCGAATCGCATACAACGTGGAGCCAAACATACCAAGGCTGCACATACAACGAAAAGCATTACCATAATTGCCCTGTAATTACTGACGACACAAATTCTTTATAAAATGTCGTTTATGCAAGTATATTTAAACCCCCTAGTGGGGGGGGGGGGGGTGGATATCACTAATGAAGGGTTTCAAATTCGGGACCATACCACAAGCCCCCCCCCCCCCAAAAAAGATGCTGAAAAGTAGACTTCCATTCCAAAAGACCTCCCACACAATGCAATATCCTTCTGATGTCCAAGACGGCATTAACACTCTTTTACTTGAAGTTTCAATGATGCTTGACAAGTTTTAGTTAATTCTGCTGATGGTAGAAATTTCATGGTCTTAATTATATATTCAGAAATTAGCATATTGCATACTTATTTAGTTCATTAGTTTACAAGCCTTTCATTTTCAGCTAAACTACTTGCCTAAGTGCCTTCTTAATGGCACAATAAAAGGGCAAGAGGTCATGCTGGTTAAGGATATAGAATAACAAATCGCAACCGATGAGCTACCCGTTACCATATTTACAACAGTGCAACATAAACATAATAAAAACTAATGGAACTTCTAAATTTCTACTGCATTTAAAGAAAACCTGGAATCCACTGGAATCCATGAGTAGCAATATAACTTGTGCTTTTGCGACGAGGTCTATTGCATAGCACATCATTTGATTATTTTTTGCCAACACTTTGAAACAGATGTGTAACGTGTCGGCCAGTTACTCATGCATGCAACCATATATGTGACAAAATGAATTCATGTTTAACAGAACAATGACTCTAACCTAGTTTCTAAACCTGCAATGACTAGAGGACTGTACAGATTCTACCTTAGCTCCCACCAGTGGTCAACCAAAAGATTTAAAAAACGTTATCGAGTATCAAAGTAGCATGCAGCAGAATTTTGCATAGTGTGACCGGCACGCACTACAGTCTTCTCTCAGTTTAACATCCAGACATCTGCCTGATGCTGGTAGCTACCTCCATTCCCTGTGCACGATTTGTCCAGGTCCTCAGCAAACATGCCAAAACAAACCACTGCTGTAACATTCAACTGGCAACATTTTCACACAGTAGGATCCTAGGTAGGAATCCTCTGGTAAGCAGAGGATAAGAAAATGGCATGAACTCTGACCACCAACACATTCTTACAAAGTGGACTTCAACAACAAATGCCCTGCATGAGTTTCCGAGTTACTGATATGCGAGACCTTCAGTACTATAGGAGTTCACCAAAATTATTAAAATACATTTTGACCAACTCTACTCATTCTACTCCAGGCACCAGGCTTTCAAACTGAAAACAGCCTTCCAAATTTCCATCCATCTTCTAGCCACCTACCCTAGTCAATGTCCCTGAGGGGTCTGGAGCCTACCCAAGGCAGCAGTGGGTGCACGGCTAGGGTACACCCGGGATGGAATGAAAGTCCATCAGAGGGCGCAAACACATACATACACAAGGACATACAGAGGGAAAGAAATGCACTTCTTTGGATTGCAGGAGGAAAACCCCACCACCTCAGGTGATCAAAGTAAAATCTGCATGCGATCTTGCCTCTGTCTTTTATCGAAAGATGCACAAATACATTTTAAACATAGAAAGCAACACTGTTACTATTGCAAATGAAACAGAACTTTTAGAAGAGAGAAAATGTTTTATTATAACTCTTAAATACATGGTAACACACACGGATCATGTACAATGATTATGATAACAGCCATTACAAAATTTCCCAATTTATGCCAGTTTGCTCTGATTTGAAATGGGTCAGTACTTGTGCCCCTTGTGAAACACCAAATGATAGTAATAAAAAGTGCAATAGTGAATACCATTTGGCAGCATTAAGATAAATCCTGTCTATTTTTAAAATTGAAAAAAGGTAACAGTAACAAATTAATACTGGATTACAATGTAGATAAAATACATGTATACAGTTTACTGCAAAAAAAGGACGTTTTACCAGTTTCTCGCTTTAACTGCATGCTCTTTTTCTAAATTTCTATTCTATAACCATTTTGATTTGCATAAGCAGTAATGTCCAGTGATTGGTACAGGGAGCAACTGCGTTTTTTAGTCTTAAGTTGAGACTTTGCATCCCACATAACTTATAACTGGGACCCCATCAATTCAATCAATTTGTAATGTCAATACTGCCCTTATTGCAGAGAGGGTGACACTGTAATAGGCTCCATGCCGTCCTTCTCAATGAGAGAGGTTAAAAAATGAGAGTAGCCTCTCCCTCGAACCCAAAAAGCCCCCTCGTGTGAAAATTGCGGCCTCCCACATACCAAACCACTTACACCAGGCCACAAATAAATATCCCCAAGTCTATTAATCCATCCGGCAAATTATGTCTTAGATATTAAAAAAAAAAAAAAAAAAAAACAACTGTGGGAGGATGCTAAGAATTGGTCAACACTTTGCACAGAAGATACTTTAAAAAAAAATGAACAAAAGCAACACGTTAAGTACAAAACAGCATTAATTATGTTACAGTGCAGGCACACGCCCGCAGGAGTGCCTCAGAATATGAGTGAATTCAGGGCCCGGGAAACCACAGTTGAGACGGAGTCTGGAGTTCAGCTTCGAGACGCAAACGGACACTGCAGTTTAAAGCCATGTGTATGCGAATGACTCCTCGCGTTTCTGAAGTATTGGAAAGGTGTCACTCTGTCTAAAGAGATCCATTTTAATCAGCAGCAAAGGAGCAATAAGAAAAAGCACAGCCGCATAATCCCGCGAATCTCGAATGAAGTCCATTTCCTCTTACCCAGTAAACGCGCTTCATAACAAAACACCGATTGCTTAATATCAAATAACGAGCAAATTCTTTTGTATATTCTTTATGCAGTCCAATAACTAAACAATTAATGTCCAGGTTGAAGAGGAGCGCAAACTCAGTTTGCTCCGTCTCTACTCATTTTTATTTTTTTGGCGGATTGTTTGCATACAGTCCATAGGAATTAAACATTTCAACATATTATGGGGATTTAACTACAGAGACCTGTCAGTCTGGTGTCTCTTTCAGTAAGTATTTCTGCTTTTTGCAAGAGGAAAAATGACGACAAGAGGAAAACTGCAAGAGGTAAAATGAAACTGGCAAATTTATCCCTCCGTAAACCTGATATTACTTTAACTCAGATCATAAATAATACTTGACAGTCTTCACGTCTACAGAGTTCCTTGTCCTACAGATGTACCATAAATATTTTTCAATTGGTCGGGCAGCTTAAGGGAGAGAAGGTAGGAACTGAGAAAGGAAAAGTGTAAAGCATAATGTTGGACTTCTCCGAGTCCTCGTATTATCTTTAGCACGTTATGTGTGGAGTCTAAGGCTTCCTATTCCAAAATAAGCACTTTTCAGAGCATATTTGAATATTACATATCAGGAGATTTTGAGAGCCAATTCTAAAGTCGGACTCGTTCTTAAACAAACCTATTGGCTGGCAATCATAGGCACGTGTCTTCGGCATGACCCTGATGGACTCACGCATCTAAAATCCCAGGTTTTGTCCCTGCCATGTGACACCATGTGCACCTAGAAAAGACACCCGGCAGCTTCTGATAATTTCATTCAGGGCTGACAAAAGCAAAATCGCTGGCACACCCCTGCAGGCCACCAGCTGTACGCATATCCCATTCAAGTTTTAGTTATTCAATTGATTCAAATATATTTGAAAATTTGTAGATGTGACACCAATCAGCTTGACTCAGACCTGTAGCATCACGCATTAGATAATTCTGATAGTGCTACTACGTGGGGGAAGACGATTCTTCACAAATAAATACGCTGGAGCACTAAACAGACAGACAACACAATCCCAATCCCAACTCCTGAAATGAAGCCAGTTCACCAATACCGCTTGTATCACCGGGGGCTACTACCTCACCGCGTTTGAAAACGTAGGGAGACAATTAGATGTTAAAAAGAGAAACGGTAGCATTTTTGGTTGTTTTCGTTTTAGGGGCATGGGCCACAGTTCCATTCCCCTTTCAACCCCCCTCGTGAGCCACAGAGTTTCCTGCTATTTATAAGTACAAGTGATCTCAATTAAGGGACCTCCATGAAGGCAAATGGCGGCAGACAGTCATGGCAATAAGAGCCGGAGGAAATTGTCTTTACATTTTCCTCCTCGGTTTTCCTGGCAGAGCTACCACGCTGAAAGCAGACATCATCAAAAACACATACTCCAAAAAAAAAAAAAAAAAAACTCATAAAAAAATGTCACTGCTGTTCTTTCATTCTCCCTTAACTGTGGTCGTTTCCTGCAGACTTTTTGCAGCGATATCCGCTTCTCCTCTTCACCCCAAACGTCACACGCCGGAATGGGTACGCCAGGTTTTCGCGCCGCAAATTACGGCTACGCTCGGCGAGTGCCGGATCGAAGGCGCCTCTCCCATCACCGTACATGTCGCAAACAAGCTAATGAAAAAACAATAATTACACACTTATGATAAATTATAGGCGAATTCGGAGCCGCGAAGATTTGTGCGGCCTTTGAGATGAAGTGAGGAATAGGATTTCTTTGTATCATTTTGAGCTAGACGAAGCCTGCCAAGGATGGAAACTAATCTCTTAAATTGGAAAGCTCTAAGAGTCCATCAAAATGTTCCTCGCATAAAGCTATAATTAAGCGTCTTGCAAAATATAAGACTGTAAAATGAAACTCATTCCAAAACTCCTACTTCTCGTTTCAACAAAGCAAAGTTTGTAGGGATAATACAAAAAAGCACTTGTACACTTTGTTATATAATTGCTTACTTAAAATATATACACAGCTCAATTATGATACATTACGGGAAAAATATGGATTTTGAGGAATTTATTGAAATGGTGCATGCATTTGCAAATAATTATAGCGTATTTGAAAAATCCAAAATTGAATGGACAGTATAGTCTAAGATCATAATTAAGCAAATTCTTAAGACATCCTTACTTCCGCGAACCCTATGTGCTAAAGCAATAAGAAAAACTACAGTCAGCCTGCACTGATTTGTCCAAATCACCTGATTAAGAGCTGCAGCTCCGCCCATTTTCCTCTCATGCTCCTTACTGGGCCTTTTTGGAGTTACTGTGGCGCCGTGCACTTTGCTATCTCCCTGATCTCGCTCACAGCCAAGACTTTAGATCATGTGTTCCTGAAGGACTTTGAAGCACCAGCGAGTCTGAAATATCCTGAGAGCATATGGCACTCAGAGTCGTGCGTGACACCCCCGCTCCCACCCCCACCCGCATAACCCTCTGCCTCCGGTTCTGATGTGGCCAAATCTGCCTTCTGGTAAGAGACGACCACCGGCCTTGAACCCCACCTCCCCCAATCCTCTCCCGATCTCAGCAATCATGGCTGACACCACTGTAAACACTAATACGAGAGTCTGGCGAGTGTGTTGGGTTGGGATGGGGACCAACTGCATGTATTCTTGCATAATCTTCAGAGGTGGCGCCCACATTTTTTTAAACATACATGTTTGGAAAGACATGTGGAACCCGTAAATGAAAACATTCAAAACGGTTTCCTACAATTTCATTTATGTGCAATAAACTTTCGGTGCCGAACTTTACTTTAAGGCATCCAGCTCCAGCACCCGGACTGTTTTATAAATATTATAGATGTATATAAATATATATACAGACACATGAAAGGGAGAAACAGTTATTGAAAACAAGCTGGTACTTACATCATGCTCTGAAGTTCAGGAATGAAGCTTATGGCTTTCCCAGAACCCCTTGCTGCACTCAAGGTGGCGCTGCCTGACATGGGACTGGACACATTGACGCTCATCTGTCACACAAACACCAAAAGAGTGCTCAAATGATCGCCACACAAATGTACATTTATATGTATTAAAAAAAAGACACCCGCAACATTTACATTAACAAAACCACTTCATACAAGTGCTTTCAACACAAGCTGGAAAAAGCACTTCACTTTAATCCCCAAATCAATCTTTTTGACCAATATGATGATGATGATGATGCTCATTGTTACCATTATTACTGATGATTATTATTATTATTTATTTTATTTTTTTTAATGAATGCTGATTTGCTATACAAAATCAGATGCATATTAGAGTCCGCATTCGGGCGACGCCTTCTCTGGAATATCGTGACAGAGATGGACCCTTGAGTTGCTAAATCAGATCATCTTGTTTTATGAACTAACATGGAGGGGGGGGGGTTGATTCTGACATGTTTAATGTGTGCCGAGTGCTCTGCTGCTTACCCAACAAGCCATTTAGGTAAACTGCCTCACCAAACACTGGGTAACACTTGGACACAAATCACCATGCCCCTCCCCCCCCCGCCAATTCCAAAAGGAGAAAATTATTGCTCCTATTTCCATAAATCTGTCCAGTTTTTCAAATATATAGCGCTGGACTTCAGTGACTCGCTTTGCCAAAATCCAGGGAAAACTATTTCAAATTGCAGGCTTTGGTTGGTTTTATGCAAGTATTCAGTATATTGCATCCAGACCAAAAACTAAATAAATATTTTTTTTTTTTGAGAACCCCAATTAAACAAATTTTACACGCAGGGAATCCAAGATGCATATACATTTTAATACTGAAAACACACCTCATTAAAACTCTCACAAGGGCCATATTTGCTGTATTTGACGCAATAAGTCTGTTTTACACATTTTTTTTTTCTTCCTTTTAATCGTTTATCAGTACCATTGCCATTCATTACAGGGCACCATTGGCAGAGGACAGCCCTCTATGACAAAACAATTTTAAGAGTTTCCAATTTCAACAAAATTTTCAACATTTCATAGTCATCAACATTTTTCTTTTATTTTGGATACATTCCTTTGTTAATGACACACTATAATACTAGAAGTATTCCAGGCAGTATTCTGTAGTAAGGGGTATACTTGTGTTTTTTACCCCCCCACCACATTCTGGAGTTCTTCTCAGAACAGGAGAAGCAAAAGTAAACCATTGCAAAGACCTGGTTCCCCCCTTCTTTGAATGATCCTTCTTGCACAGGCCTCGACAGTCTATTATAATCCAGCCTGAATTCCGAAACGGAAAGACTAAGAACTGTGTTTTCTTAATGTCACAATGTGCATGACCGTCATAACAAAGGGTGGATTGTATTCAATTTTCCCAAAGCCATCGCTTGCATAAGTCCTCACAGTGTCAAACTTAGCACTGCATTACAACATCCTTTAGATAATCACTATATTCAGGTCGTAATGCATGCCTGTCTCATTTTTTTTCAACAAGAGCTCAATAGAATCATGATACAAACATTAATAATAATATCTTGAACCAAACCCTGTCTCAATATATACTGATATTACATCTACATTTGTTTCTTCACTAGTTGCAATAAATTATATCCATTCATTCATCCATCTAATTTCAATAGCATTTTGATTATCTTACGGCCAATGATAAATCATACAAATGACAGACAACAAATATCTGAACATAGAGACAGATACATGTTCTGTTCACCAAGACCCCTTATAGTTCAAACCACGCAGTCAGACCTTCTCTTTCATGGGTACCCGATTTCAGGAAGTAAGAGCAGGATGCTGAACCACCTGCCCAAACAAAAGCAGTCAAACACACACTACTGACCTCTGCAGAAAGATTTACATTTGGAAATTAAGTAACTTTTACGATTACACTCAGCTGTCTGTATTTGAACAATATTACCTGTCCCACAGCTGTTAGCTCTGCTGAAACCACTGTCTTCCTATGGTAAGCCCCTTATCTGATTACCAAATCACCTCACATAGGTGAGCATCCAGTTTCTGCACAACTAACAAAACAATAATTGGGACAACCAGTCCCTCCTGCTCTGCGACTCCGACTCCCTGCATCTTGCTCCGTGGCTGAGATCAAAAACATCCTTTGATACTTCAAAGCGCTGAAACGCAAGTGTCCCAATTCCCTTTTCATGGACATAAAAGGGGAAATGCTGTGAATGTGGGATGGCACTCAATAAAACACTGAACATAAAATCTAATAGCTGCCTGTAATCGCACATTTGCTGGACAAAATTTTCAGTTTGGATTGAGAAGGCAGATGGTCACCATATTCATAAAATGAGCTCATGCGACAAGCTGATTACTTCAACATGCAAAGGCTTAAAACGGCACTTAACTTGATTGAGCAGAATAGGGGTGCAGTATCTACTTAGTGCATATTCCTCTATAATTACACACTTTAATGGAGCTTTAACTCTTAATTTCTCTTTCTACAGATGCCAGTTTGCATTAAAAGATGTGTCATCAACCAATAAGTACCTAGCACAGAAGCTAAAGCATCTGGTGCCGGCTTATCTTGAAATATCACTTCCTTGAAGACTGATGAAGGAAAAGAGAGACAATTACATGATTGAGCTAAAATGCATTCTATATTATATGTCTTACACACATTTGATTCATAATTTATCAGTTAAATTCATCTAACCATAACAGCAATCGGCTTACCTTTAAAACAACCCCATTCAACACATAGCACTTTCTCTTATAAAAAAATCCTTGAGAAAACAATGGACCCTTAATTATCCACCTTTATTTAAACCCTAAGGAAAAAAATAAGTTCCCAATATATACACATTTCAATCATCCCACCACCTGCTCGTAGTAAATCATTACCTGCAAATTCAGACTTAAAATATCTATTATTAAACTTTCCTGGAGAGTGCATATAAAACATTTTAAAATGCTATCTGAAAAAGTAATAAAAATAAAGTATTATTATAGGCGAATTTGGAATAAGAACTGCCAACCTAACATACAGGAGTCATAAGACCGGTGGATTTTCGACCATGCGTCCTTGAAAAACAAAGTTTGTCCAAAAGTGCACTGTTAGGCTTCACATTGTTGGCGACAAAATGAACAGTAGCCCAGAAACTATTCCATAAGTTCGCTTCCGCTATTCACCATTTCAAACCTAGCTTGTGTTTCCTTTTCAATTATCTATTACCAGAAGGCCATCTCTTAGCAAAATTACGTTCATTCCAAATCTTTAAGATGTAATTAGAATTTAATTTACTTCAGAATATACGACTAAGCGTACAGTCGCCGCTGTTTCAGGACTAGCTGGGCATTACCTGAGTATTTGGTATTCCTCGATCTTACATATTCCTCTTGCAATTGCACAGTGCTGTTTGACTAGAAATGTTATACATATATTAACAAGCAACTATTCAGCGTTTTCCATAACTGAAGTCTTGGTTGCACACAAACACCAGCTTGCCATATCACAATATTATAACAATCTTACCTTAGTCCGATACCTCTTAAAAATCTACTCCTGAATCCTGGAACATGCAGAAGCTGCGGCACAGTAATTGACGTCACTCACGCGGTTGTACATCAGCCTGCCGGATTTTGTAGTTCTTATTCATTATGTAACCATTATTTTCAGCTTCAGAATGCATGTTCTGTAGTTCCGTTTTCTTAGTCGCACATTGAATTACGTTAATCCTCTAAAGACGGCGGACTATCCCTGAGCAGCTTGTACTGAAATTGCGTGTCTGTGTTAATTTTGAACTGGCGCGAGTTACTGTCAACTATTATTCACGCGCCACAGTAGGTTATGAATATATTTCTCTGAACTGCCATGCTTAATAATCATAAACGCTTTCCTTCGTTAAAATCCACCCGATGGACTCATCTTATAGTCAATTCCCTAAAAATACTAAGTATCGGTAATCAGTGCCAAATATTTTATAAGAATTTATATTACAGATGGAATATACTACATACTGTAGTGTATAATGACAACGACAATAATAACAATTGTTCTAGATATATGTTCTTGTAACTTTATTTTCTGTAGCATCTTCGGAACTCATCTGTTATTTTACATAAATAACGCAGTACTTGTGCGACAGCTCACCCATCCGACCAAATGGAAATATTTCTTGTCTTTTCTTGTAAACCAGACCGAGACTAAAGGAAGTGAGTCATTAATTTCTCATCGCTTCTGGGCTGCTTTAGGCTGCTGTTTCTTTGAGTTCTCGTACTAAGGAGGATTATTCTTTAAACTTTTCAAAAGAATTATAAAATGTATGCTGCTGTAACCTGCCTGTGATATTAATAGAAAGCACTTGGTTTATCATTCATTAACTTCCACTGAACTGCCTCAAAGAGAAAAGATCGCAGAAAGTCCGATGAATTTAATTTTTAAATTAAAGTACGTGATGTATTGTACTCTAAAAAGTGTTCGCGAAACTCTCACATGTGTTTGTAACTCTTCGGCTGGTTTACGTAGGATACGCAATTCATACGATCTATGACCAGTTTCATTTGTAAAATAATAGATTAAGTGATACCACATCATTTCATTTGACATTTTATGTAGTAGGAAGTCAAATTTTGAGATTACGATATCAGAAGTAAGATAAGGCATTTGATGAGAACTTCTCAGGACAGGCGCACCCTTATTTATTTTAAATGCTCTATGATGACTGCCCTCAGACACCACGTGCTTGCGCCTCATCAGCATAATGATCGCCTAGTACTGTATATATATAAACCACAAAACCAGAGCACTACAAGACCCTGCCTCCACAGACTAACCACACGCTTTGGACACAAAACATGAGTTTTTTCGCCACCTTCATTCAACCAACCGCAATTCTTCGGATGATTTTTTAACCCTGTACTAAAGGCGCCTCATTTTTTGCGGGGTTGACTAAGAGACTATTTCAAGCCGGACAGCTTTATGATGTTTACGTTTAAGAGTTTAGTGCGCTTTTGATAATTTGCATAACCCATTGATTCATCGGAAGAAGTTTTTCTATTATTATGATATATATATAAATATATATTTTTTTACATTTTGCTGTAGTCCAATTGGATTCCAGGTGTACGGAGGATATTTCGAAAACTAAATGATTTTCCACAGCAACTCTACGCGTAACAGTCAATTGAAAAGTCAAATTTCTTTTTTGGATAAAACAGCCGATTAAGTTACCGAAGGCAGAAACCTTTCTGGAGCTATTTTCAGATACCACTTAGAACACCTATTTTAAAATCAGTTTATTTTAGAATTAAGGCGCAAACTGCGTCGGTAGCTTATAAAGCAGCCTTTTTATGAATTATGTTACTCGGAAAGCGAGTACTTCACAGTCGCGTTTTGCTGGGTACGACTGAAAGGATACACATTCCTTATTTTTGCGCTGTCCTGAAACGCTCTCCTGTTATCGTAAGCGCACGAAATACTTCTTGCGTCTACTGGGACTGAGACTCTCCGCTAAAGGAAAACATATTTTTTGAAATATTTTCAGTTACTTTACCTTTACTAATATATAGTGTTGTGATGCGCATTCCCGTAGATCCCAGCACCAGCCGGAGGTTCAGTCCCCCGTCTAGTAGTCTTCAGCCGGTCCCTGGAAAAATGAACGATTTGAGCTCTGCTACAGGGCAGCAAGAGGCGAGTCCAGCAATGCCCAGACTCCGGCCGCACGATAATCGCACTATGGTGGAAATCATCGCCGATCACCCCGCAGAACTTGTCCGGACTGACAGCCCTAATTTCCTTTGCTCCGTCCTGCCATCTCACTGGAGGTGTAATAAAACACTGCCCGTAGCCTTCAAGGTAAGCTATTTACGGTTCATTTCGAGGTACGCACTGATGTCCTGCCTATTCAGCAAACATACCCACATTTTCATTTTTTGAATAAAATACTGAATGCTAACCTATGTTGTGTTATGTTAATTTTGATTGCATTTTTGGAAACTTTTCTTCTTTTTTCTTTCATTTTTTGTAAATGCCCGGTCTGTAACAAATTTGATGACTTTAGGTGCGACTTTTCATTAGGAGTTTGAATGATATGCATGCCACATAAAGGTACCCAATTAGCTTTAATGCAGGTAAATGCATAGTCCGCGTTTAAAAATAGAAGTCCTACTTCACATGCCTACCGCAATGTTGGGACACCTGAAATCCGAGTAAGCCGCGCTATTCATAGCTACGATCACATGCATCTTTAATAATTTGCACACGGGTGACTAAATAATAGAAAAACTGGTACTATTATTACAAGCAAAACACAAATGCGCATCTTGTTTTCACAGCTAGATTGCTATTGAATAACTCAAGGGATGATGTCTGGAAGGCGGTGTTTAAAACTTTTCACTAGGACGGAGCAGCCCTCAAGTCCTCATGAGCTTGCATGTGATAAATTAATCAAGTACGGCTGCTGTATGTGCCTTCCTGATGTACATATAAATTAACAATAATGAAAGCTTTAGTATTAAAGTGGTTAAATCGCATGACGTCTTGGAACGAAGAATCAGCCCTGGGCAATGTACTGTAAGTTATAGGTTAGAAAATGAATAGATACATACCCCTAATAAACAAATATATATATATATATATATATATTATGAATTTGAACATATATATATGTATAATGTATATATAACATATATATAATGAATTTGTCTTCCATATGTGTTTAGTTCCTCGTATACGTATATACGTATACTTACATATATGTATTATATACTTACGTAGGCCTACTTGTATTCAGACTATACTCGAGGCATAGACCTTTTCTAGCTGTCTGCTGTGCACTGAAGAGTAGAAAATTTTAACATGAAGAGTAATGGTGAATTTCAAAGGAACTTTTGGATTGTTCCTGCGGTATCAACCATGAATTTGTCATTATTTGGTAAATTTTACAGAGAAATCTTTCCTCTTTTCAACGGTGCTTTTGTAATGAATAGGAATGCAAACCGTGCTTTATGATGGACAAAAGGGTGAATATCCCGTATTTTTTACGTTGAATTGGTTCACAAAATAGACTCCAACCCGGGAAATTACGTAAACAGATCAGTGAAGACTATTACAAGGGTTTTGAGGGACTTAAAAAACCTTTGAATCTGAAGCCTGTTGACCGACCCGAATTCCACTGAGACCATTTTGGTCTTATGAACAAGATACCGCCTCCTAATTGCTGCAGTAATTGCTTGATGTAAAAGTATGAATAAACATTGTAAGTTTGACTAGTCACCAACACCTCTTACAGTATTAATAGCAATTAAAGGGGCTTTGACTGCATTTTTGTAAAGTTGAATTATTAAATGATTTAGCTGCCTAGTTTGTGTCTTACATATCTCTTACTGTTCTTTGTTATGGATCTGCACTGTGTGAAACTGAAAACCCACTTAATATGCTATTGCATGGTTCACCAGCTAAATATATAGGCCAGATACAAAAAAATATGTATATATTATCTGTTTTGTATTTTTATATAATCTTTCATCCTGCCTTTCATGTATAAGTGTATATAACATATTTAAGAGGATTCAGCAACGTAATGATGTATAAAATATGTGTAATTTATAAAATGTCTAAATTCACTATGAGTTTTACATGCGATATTTCCTGCTTGTTGCAACAAATATGAATCGATGAGTTTCAAAGTTGGCGGATAAGTCTTTTTTTTTTCTTTTCATAATGCAAAATCCACTTAAAGAAACTCATAAGTTTATTTTTTTTCCCACTGGGCTTAAGACATAAATGAAGCTGAGCCAAACTTGTGTGTGTTTGAGTGTGTGTATGTGTTGATCTTTCTTCATGCGGCATGTACACCTTTTTTGTGAAGGTGGTGGCACTGGGAGAGGTGCCAGATGGGACAGTTGTAACAGTAATGGCTGGAAATGATGAAAACTACTCAGCGGAGCTTCGAAACGCCTCAGCTGTCATGAAGAATCAAGTGGCCCGTTTTAATGACCTCAGGTTTGTGGGCCGGAGTGGAAGAGGTAGGTTGTTTATTGATTTTGAGATCATGGGTCAGTTATTTGGGGTTCCAAACAGGAGCCATTTTGGGAGTTTCATTGGGCCTAAGTTTCATTGAATCTAAGTTCATATTCTGTTATGCAAACTTTTAATGTCACACAATGATAACATACAAATAGCTTTAGAAATATATGCGCATGCAGATCAATTCATTTGGTGTCATTCATCTGCATATTGACTATATCCACTGAAGTTATATTATTTTTTCTTATTGATTAATAGGTGTGTCCTTTTCTTAACAAAATTTATTGCAATTATTAAATGTAACGTTAAAGTTATGGACAAAAATTTATGGCAAAAAAACAATAAAGATTAAATCTTTCAGGAAATATGTAATATATTGATTTGAAACAAAAACTGTATTTTTAATGTTATATTTACATACAATAGAAATAACTTTGAATTCACACGACATACTCCATCACAGTAAGAAAAATACAAGATTTTAAAGAATGATTATACATTAAATAGATACAATGTTTATGTATAATCTGCTAATTTTAATTAAATGAAATACACAGGTTGCACAATACACGTGTAACCTCCTCTACAGTCCGTTCATTGTTCTGTTCAGGCATCAAAGATGTTGCCCCCATGTCTGTAACTTCAAAGTTAACCTAACTTGGGAAAATTGAAGCCTTGGGGGTATAATACTATATTACTGACTGTATTAGGTTTCTCAATGCAGCAGTTCAAGCAGTATTATGTTACATAAAATTAGCTATCACTTGACTTGATTATCTGCTAATGTATAGTTACATATCTTTTTCGGGATGGTATTATGGTGTAATTTTTGGAGTGAATGCTGTAGAATGAAAGGTAAGCATGGATGTTGTATTTATATATATTGTATAGGAGTTGAGTAGGGTCTTGGTACAAATATAGGCGTTTATTTCATATTAAGAAAGGCTAAATTTTAGCCATTTATGCACCTCCAGCTTACAGTTATACTTCCAGCATACATGCTACTCACACCCGTTTGTAACATTAGCATATGGCGAGTGTGGATGGATGGATTTGAGATATTGTTGTAGAATATGAGGGATGGTCTTATAAGCGTATGTGGAATTTCTTGTGAGCTTCACTGTGCCTTATGTGCCTCTAGAGAGAGCGGGAGCCAGTTACAGGTGACATTTTAATCAGTATTTTACCATTATCATTTGCCTAGCGTATACTTACATATATTATGCATACTTAGTTATGTTTACTTGCGATAAAGTATGTAATGGCGTCATTCTCTGTGCCACACGAGAATATCTACTGTATAAAGGGCCATGTGGCCCCTGAAAAGAAATGGCCTGATGTCTCCAAAGCATCAGATTGTGATGAAATCATCTCCTAAATTTAGTTTATTGGTTATGATTAACGTCATTCTAAGTTCATATTCCGAAACAGACTCTGGCCCTTTAAGTGGCACACAAATCCCTGGTTTGTACCTTAAAGTAACTAAGCGGTTCTATAAACAGGTTCTTAATGTCAGTCCCATTTTCCCTGGATACAAGCTAAGCACATAAATAGATGCATCAGATCATTTGCCATTTGGATATGTATATATAGTGATATCCAAATAGCTCTATGTATATATAGAACTAGACCTGAAATTTTCCTCTAAATCAAGCAGCCCTTTTAGCACAAGGGGGAAGTCCCGGTCTCTCTTTACTGGCATTATCTAGATCCTGATTATCCAACCTTTTGTCATTAAATCAAACCTGATAACTTTATAACATTGTATTCATTTGAAAGAAACGCATGTTTGTTAAAAGGCATTTAAAGCTAGATCTATTTAGATTTTCAAGGCTATGTCCTTCAGTCATCTAATAACAGTAACTGTAACGTAACTGTTAAGACTCTGTATCCATTAAGGTTGGGTACAGACCACAGCTGCAAAAGATGGCTATGGACAGCTGGCCTAATGAAATACCATCCATTTTTATAATGGATTACTTGGTCAAAATCATGGCTCATAAAATATCGCACAATGGCTGAAGCGGTGAAGCCAACAAATGCCAGAACAGGAACAACTAAAGAGCAACACATTATAGTAAACAGAATCTGTGAAATTGTTACGTCAGTTATAACACAAAAAAACATAAACTTTGTTTATGTACCTCATGATCCTACCATTTATTCTATAAATTAAGCATCTTTTAGTATTTCACCAGGTTTTCCTTTGTGCAGTTTTCCAAGCTGATGAAGTCTCCATATCCAAATGCGTATCAAAGTAAACGCTTACACAGTATAGAAAATTTTAAAAAGGCATTTATGCAATTATCTCACATGCATGTGTGTGTGTAGTTTGTGGCAGTCTTTAAATATCTTTTCACTTACATTGCTTACCTACAGCATACAGTGTACATAAGTAAGATACGCAAGGTAGACTCAGTTCACACATAAAGGTATAAATCAGGTGAATGAAGTCAACAGTAAACAACAGCCAGTCATCAATCAAAAATTGCTACAGTCTGTTTTAGTGGCTCTATAGCCTGTCAGCAAAAATAATTAATTCTGCATGTGCAGATGGTGTTTATGCATACAGTAGATAAAGAATGGCTCTTTTGATATGAGAGCTGTTATGTCCAAAACTGATCCACCCACTCCCTGTGATCCCAAGCTCTCCATTACTCTCCGAGCCTTTGAAGGCAGCTGTATATGTAGAATCCCAGGCAGTATGATGCCAGAGGCAGGATGGGCAAAAGGAACTCAGTCCTGACTTGTTCCCTGACTTGATGTGTCAGATCCTTGGAACTGAGTCATGCGTTGCAGAGTTAAAGAACACTCATGTTCCCCTGCCCTCTCCCGGCAGTTCCCGGAATTCAGAACCCGGAATGTTCAACAGTACCAGAATGCTAGCATTATGGACCTGTTGCAACAAAATACTCTTTATTATGTTTATTTCCAAATCTCCTTGGGATGTAATTTGCCAAATAAGGTCTTTGAAAGTTTGAAAACAATACCTAGCTACAAAACTATTAATTTAGCTTTAGTATGTTTAGTGCCAATACTTTGAACCTTTGCCAGCGAGTCACTAAACAATTAAATACCAGGAATAATTCAATTTAGATACCACAAATAACTCAGAATACTGCATTACCAAGAGGGGAGGGGGTTGTACTAAAGGGACTATTGTTTTTTATGCTAGACAGGTTCGCTGTTCAAATGAACTGTAGCAATTAAATGAGGCATTATAACATTACTGATCTCCCTGAATGTTATTGGCACCACATAATAAGATCAGAATAGCCCTGCATGCAAGCTATTTTTCCAGTGAAGTGCAGGGTCATTGTAACACGTTAAGCTTAGAGCCGTATGACAGCAAGACTAAATGTATTCTGCCGATTGAAAAAAATAGCCCACGGTAAACTTTTAGGTGTGAGAACATGACAGCAATCGACCACACTCAGACATTTTTACGGTGATTGGTCATAATACTACTTTTGAGACTATAGCTAAACAAATGTGTTAAAAGTCACTAATACCGCTTCTAGCTGACAGGGATATTGCACAGTTAGTTTCAGAAAATGGCAGAGCGGGTGTGTATAATTACAGCATTGCAAGCTACGCAGGTCATAGTGCCACTATAAAAATGAAGTTACCGAGGCTTTGCCGATTGCCCTGTTAGGTCGGTTACTTTGAGTCAAGATGGCAACAGACAAGAGGCACAGTCACGGTCCGGTATGCACAGCTGAGCCGGCTGACAGACGGGCTAAGATGTGTGGGGCTGGTCGTTTCACTGAGTCACTGCGTCCGCCCACCTTTTCCTGTCTCTGGAAGCGATTACGGCCCCGAGCATGGGATACAGCCGACAGTCCGCATACTTCACCGATTAGCACAGTTGCTGAGTAAGCTGCCCCACCAAGTTATCAAAAGGTCCTAGGCGATATACGCAATTTAACCTAATGTAAATCAACGTACGAGTAGCGCAGCTGCAGACAAAAAGGCACGTTGCGTACCTAGACCTGAACGGACGCAGAAGATACCTCATTTAAAATATATTTTTGATGAGTACATTTAATAACAATTGTGGACACAGACATACCATTGATGGGTGTAACTTTGTTTAAGTTTTAGTCTGTGAGACAATTAGATTAGTACCCATGGTTTTTAAGACATATGGCTCTCTTACTGTAACTGGACACTGTGATTATAAAAGGCTTCCACCCACACTAGACAAGGTTAACCCAGGAGAAGCTGAAACCAGTGCAAGTGCTTCTTTCTGCTTACTCCACTCCACAAATTTGTTCATCATTATCAACACTACAGTCCAACTGATCCCACACTATAGCAGCGTGTAAACTAGCTGTAGCTTTTTATTATTATTATTATTATTTTTTAACGTTTGATTAAGGCATAGCTGCTATTTGCCAAGGCTCTTGGTTTCAAGCTTGAAAGACAAACATACACAGCAAGTATTTGTTTTATGACATAATAATGTGTAAAATGTGAGCTGACTGAACAGGTATAGAAGCTTTGAGGCTGTTTTCAGGAACGGGTTCAAATGGGAAGATAAGCTCTTCCTTTTATTGTATGTCCTTTATGGATGGAACATTTAAAAAGTATAACAAATCTACTGGCACTATAACAGTAATAATGCTGTTACTATTACTATGCAGTTACTGCAGTATATTGTACTATACTATACTATACTATACTATACTATATTTGCTGTAAAATACTTTCTAGCTCCTTTTCTCCTCAAGTGATACATGATTCCTTCTTGTGTGTGAAGTTTTCTCATAATATTGTTATTGCATGGAATAGGATTTATATACAGTGGAGTATATACATTGAACATACAGTGCTCATTCCTCAGTACTCTAACCATTACTTGGCAATTGTTTTCGTTTCTTTGTTTCTATGCTGTTGAGTATAGCGATAATATGGTTCTCAACCTCTCTGTTTACAGGAAAGAGCTTCACTCTGACGATCACAGTGTTCACAAACCCACCACAGGTGGCGACCTACCACAGAGCCATTAAAGTCACAGTGGATGGCCCACGTGAGCCGAGAAGTGAGTAACCCCCCCCCCAACCACCACCATCACCTAATCAACTGTGTCATTTGATAGTAACGACAGAGTGTTATTCTTACTGCATTGTTCACATTGGGGAGGATCGGGGCTGGGAATGCCTGTTACGATGACGTTCTATATCATTCTTTTGCATTATGAAATGTGGGAACTGTGAAAACAACACAAGCCGTTCCATTTAGCAACAGGACACTGGGGGGGGCCAATGGTGCCAGAGTGGTTTTGGAGGTTTTAACATGCTAGTGCACACGGCTGGAATGAAAGCCGCCCGGATCTAGACAGCCAATCGCCTTCCGTAACATATGCCGTTCGTCATTGAACTTGTATGATTTACAAATATGACAAAGACCAAAAAAACAGTAATAATGAAAAGGCTCATTGTGAAACATGATGCGTAAACTACATTACACACCCTCAGATGAAGATGCCAACAGAATGTGATTTGTTAAGCCTTTTATTCTTCCCTAATCCATTTTTTTTGGGGGGGGGGGGGGTTGACTCTACGGACTCAGAACCAGGCAATCAGGTGGTGCTGATGGTACCAAACGTTCAGACTTTTTAAACCAAAGTTACCTGCTATGTGTAACGCAAGGTGTCCCAGTCTCTCAATGCTTTCTTCGACATTCTTCTACAATACCTTGCTGTCCGGCCTAATGTTGTACATTCTGCTTTTGGATTATCCAGATTATCCGATGATTATTTCATTAGATTGGTAATTAGTCATTCTCCAGAGATTATTTTTTCCAGACAACATTTCTGAAATGTTTCCTAGTGAAACGTTATAATAACAAAAATGCAACAAATGTACAGCTGCAACTGTATCCTATTCAGAGTCCTGTGTTGTGTAGCCATGTGTCACATCATCACGTCCTGTAATGTGGCAGCAATGCGTTTTGCATATCAGTTTTGTGAACTGAGTAGCTTATGTGATTCTCATACATTCTTCTTCATTTGTCATACAACGATGGCAAACATTCTCTGTATCACATTGGAACTGTAAATGTTTACCCAGAAACACAGTATTAACTGAAAATAAGGTCACGAACGTATGAAAATGATTCATCTTAGAATGGTTGCAATCAGAAGGAAAATATCACTCAAAACTTTATACACTCACATAAATAAGAAAAATAACAGCAATATATGTGGATCTATATATGTATGGGATTTTATCTTAAAGCTTGCAGACGTGTCAAATTAAGACAATGCGTGCTTGTCTTTTAGATTTATAGCCCGTGATATTAGCTAAATATTTATTTTAGCCAGGAAGGATTCAGTTTTATGCGTGGGTACACATTGAAGCATTTGTATGTGTAAATAAGTAAGTTGAAAACCTAATCCTCATTCCTACAGGAAGAACAAAAAAAGAATGAAATTCTTAAAGACTTTGACCTCAACATGTTGATAAGAGGGGACTAATGATTTGCAAAAAATATTTAACAAACAACAGGCAAGTGAAAAGGTATATGAAAATATTATTCATCCTTAGACTCATGTACCAGGAGTTCCACCCCTGCTACAGCATGTGTATCACCTGAATTCACTTGTGAGTACTTTTTGGTAGTTTTACATTGAGTGTACTTTCATAGTACATTCATAATGCATTCACAGAACATTCAGTGCACCTTCATAATGCATTCACAGAACATTCATAATTAGCATGTACTAAAGGTATACCTTAGCATCTAAACATACCTAAGCAGCTTTAATAAGCTTTTATAAAATATATATATATATATATATATATATATATATATATATATATATATATATATATATATATATATATATATATATATATATATATATATATAATTATAATGTTTGTTCTGATCATATAATGTTTACTATTGACGGGAGTAAAGTTGTTAAGGTATGTTAGGATGTTATGGTTTACTTATATGCTGCTTATGAATGTTTTATGAATACATTATGAAAGTGCACTGAATGTTCTACAAATGCATTATAAATGCTTTAAGAAGGTACAGTTCACGTAAAGAATTAACTTTTTGAAATACTTCGATGTTAGGCAGATGGTATCGACATTAATTTGGTTCATATGACTTTAATGAGTTTAATGCTCTTAAGGGGACACAAAGTGAAGTATTTGCATACTTGATGAAGTTTTCTTGCGGCCAGTGATAATTCATTCCACACATATAAATAGTATTCAGCTATGTTTCATTAAAATACAAGCCGGATATTAATTTAGTCTCTGTATTTCTGCCTTTAATTCACAGTTTTAGTTTAATTCACCATTTAATGTTTTGTATGTTAACTGTTAAAAACACACTTTATGCAAGTACTATATATCCTTGAATCAAACGGATGGGATTCTCCTGCTACAAATACCAGCACCAATAACACCCAGAAAATGTCTGAGGTTTATTCATAAAGTAAAAGACTTGCTGATCATGTGGTTATTTATGGCAATCTAAGGGATACATAGAAGTATGGCTGCATTGTCATCATCAATATTATGGTGTGGGGAAGTCAAGCACATTTTGTCCTTGCTGACATAATCCATCTACGTACGCATCTATTGCTTCTCTATGTCCCATGTGCACTGTGTGTTAGTCAAACCGCAAATATTCCCATTAAAATTGAAAACATCCCGGGAAAAGAGGCAGAGAAGAGAATGATACGTCGCTGTTAATTTGCCTGTTATGGTATTTTTTCGAATGTTGCTGTATCCATCTATCGTACTACATCATATTGCGTCGTCTTTGCAAGGCTTTGGAATCAAACGCTAACAGAAATAAAAAATCAGTAACTGGCTGGGGATGATGGTCAGTGGGGGAGAAATCCATTCGGGGAATGTCGGTAAAGAGCAAAATCGTGCGATTTTGTTAGAGCAGTAGAAGGGCATCCATGATGTCAGCAAATGAAAAGAGGGGATTTATGGTGTTAAATCTGTTCCCTTCTCACTTCCCAGTCAGAAATTACAGCCTTCTCCACCCAATAGACCATGAAAATATTGTTCCCGAGTTACACTGCCTATCGTGGAGCTACCATCAGCTCATTTTAATGGGGCTTATACGAACAGGAATAAAAGGCTTTATGATATTGCTTCATGCCAACTGGTCTGGCGTCTCCCTATTCCCAGATGTTTCTTATTCATAAAATATATTTGCCTTTCCCGTTCTTGGCTCCCGAATCAATGCTATCACATCACAAACAACTTTTTCTTCTTTCCATAAACACATCTGGCACTAGGAACTGGAGTCGCTTCATACTAGCCCGAGCTCATCCTTCATTACTGGATTAAAAGGATCCCATGGAATCACCGATATTCCCTGCTTTTGATCTAACCCGCTTCTGCTTCATCATATCTGTCTGAAGGAAATGGCGGAAGACTTTCCAGACACCCACGTCGCTCGATGGGAATCCCTCCTATTTAATGCTTTGTCGTCGCCGTTATGTTTCGGTGGAGAAATCGAACCCGTCGAGGCGCCCAGTAGACGCACCGGCAGATAAATTGGGTAAATTACCAGACATAAACACTAAAACTAGCGGAAGATGTCAAAAAATGCCAGCTCTAGGCATCCTGCGCCCAAACCTCCCCGCTCTTCTCTTGCTGTTGCTAGGAACCAGGCAGGTGGCCAAGCAGGAAATGACACACACGGAGGCATCTGCATTGTGCAACCTCCTGCGAGCCTGCTGCGAGGCTGCTGCGAGGCTGCTACTGCCTGTTTACGCATTCCTTCAGACTGAACACAGGGCCGCGAGTGTATGCGTCCAGATGATCTCAGAAAAACAATCTAAAGCTATCATCCCCTGAATCAAAAGGGCTTGTATATGTTTTATAATGGTATAATCTCCTTTTGTTGTTCTTTTCTTCGTTTATGGCACATCTTGTTCTGGATTTAAAGAGTAATTTATTAATGTGGGGGGGGGGTGGAGTGCAGAAGCCCAAGATCTGTAATTCATCCCAGAAAATAACTCCATCTTCATTCCGGTACAGTCATACAGTAGTCAGGCACTTTCAGATCACAGATGCATTAACACATAGGCCCAGACAGTTTTGACAAATTTTATAACCTTTTTGTTAGGCAGTTATTCCCAGTGAAACCCTTATATACTATCCTCGGTATGTTGGACATGAAGACGTTAAGAACAAAGTTTGAGGTCCGTAAGTGTCTGCAGAATGAATCTAAATGAATCATTTACATATATACAGTGCTGTGCAAAAGTCTTAAGCAGCTAGAGAAAATGATGTTTAAATTATCTTAGTGTTGATGTAAAACTAAGGTGTCATGTCCGTAAAAGCGTGTTAGCTTAGCCATTTCGAAACCTCTGCTGAAATCACCCCAGAATTTGCAGCAACCATCCAATACACCCATGTATTTCGTGACTCGACTTCTAAAACACCTTGTATGGCTAATCAGTACCTCCTATTTTTTTTTAGTAATTAAATTAATTAAGTGAGCTGGTGGTTAAATTCAACAAATACATGGAATGGCTGAGGTGCCCCTGAGCAGAGGTTTGGTGTCTGAAGCAGTGTTCATCTAGCCATCCAGCAAGATATCAGTAACGTCTTGCAGAATTCCTGTTACACTATTTTGCATATATGTTCTAATGTTAGACTGTATTTTTTTCTGAGTAAATATACACTTACTACCAAGATAAATAGCTTTAATCACTTAAACTTTGACTACCTAAGACTTTTCACAGTAACTTGTGTTTTTCATACAGCCTTGCTGAAATAATATTCTCACCCGACTTGCTACAAGTCTTCTGAATTATCCATCCATATATCCATACATCCATCTTCTAAGCACTTATCCTGATCAGGGGTGTGGATATGTCTGGGGCCTATCCCAGCTAGCACAGTGCAGATCGCTGGGGTACACCCTCTATAGAATGGTAGTCCATTGAGGGGTACAAACACACATAATGTAGTCATACACTATCAGCGGTTTAGAATTGTCACTTAAACTAGCTGCATGTTTTTGGTCTGTGGGCAGAGTCAGAGTACCCAGCGGAAATCCAAGAAACACCATTAGTATTTTTTTATTCTGTTAAACCTTGATAAGATAAAAGAAAAGATTTAGACTTTGGTCATGATGAGAGAGAGTGAGCATTTGGAGAGGAACCATCAACCTGCACTTTTACATTAGCTTGATGAAAGGCCAAGACACAGACGATAGTCTGGGCCAGAGTTCTATGACCATTTATTTTTAGGTCAGTGGTTGTCGAGTAACATATTCTGCTTGGTAACAGTTCCGAGTTCAGGAGGAGCTCTGCTTACTGGATCATTCCTAAGTGAGCTCTCTCACATGTATGCTCAGCTGGGACACAAAGCATATTGTTTTCTTTTATGCGGCTCGTTCTCAGCAATCAGTGAAAATTTTTTATGCGTTTTTATTATAAGCCCAGAGATTAGATTTCCACTTTCGTTCGTTTATGTTCCCCAAATAAACCTCTGAATGCAATTGTTCTCGTACATTTAAGAGAAAAGTCATGCCGTCGATATTTTTTATTTTTTTTTGCCTCGGTGCAACTGAATATCTCCTGTCTCATCAGTTGCCACATGCATTTGGCATTAAACAGCTTTTGCGTTGCTTCCTCGCCTCTGAAAAAAAGAAAGAAAGAAAAAAAACAAAAGCTATGTGGAGTGAATCTATATACTTGTATTTTGCCAGAATGCATAAACAGTGTCAGCTAACAAGGCCTTTGCCATTCCTAGCACAAGGAGGAATTGTTTTCCTTTGTCGCTGTGCAATAAATGAAAGGCCCTGATTATATGTAGTATGACTCTACAGGGGAAGTCTGGTTTCATGCTGATGTCATTAGCTGAAGCATTTATAGGGGTTTTTTTAATTAATAGATAGGGGTGGGGTACCTGCATGCAAATACATTGCAACAATGCAAGCAAAAGATTAGTGTCAGAGGAGTCAGGCACAAAAAAAATATATATATATATTTGTGTTGTAGCTAATTTAATCACCTCACACACCCATACACTCACACCCATCTCTATTGCGTTATACCCAAAAACTTTTGTTTGCCAAACACCATTTAAATTTTTTATTTGTAAATACAGGTGCTTAAAGACAAACCACTGGAATCACAAAGGAATTCGTTTCATTTTATATATTTCTTCATATTTATTTCAGAAGTTTGCTGCAAAATTTTGTGTCCTGATAAAAATGCCGGCTTCCTTTGTTTTGTTTTAAAATATCATAAATGCCTCCATGAAATTGTAGCCGATCCTCTTGCTCGCCTGCTCAGTACATTTGCATTAAGAATTCCCATGTCTGTGCCTTCCTCATCCCTCTGTACAGTATATCAGAATCAGAACACTTTCTTTATTCTGGAGGAAATTGCTTATCCCAATGCATTCCTTTTTTATCTTAGTTTATGAAGAAGTAAAATATAAAATGTAAAGTAAATTATTTGCATACCATCTGAACTCTGGACTGAAGCTACGGTGTCAGTGTAGAACATTAGCTATTGTGAGACTGTCAGTAATGTAACCACATTATTTTTATTATTGTTGTTGTTGTTGTTGTTACTACTACTGTTAATTTCCAGGCCCAGATAATGCATGGATATGGCTAGAATATAATAGAATAGAATAGAAAACCTGATGGTTTAGTCCTAAATAAAAAGTCATCGAAAAAATCGAGTGAATGTACATTTATAAAAGGTAAAGACATGAGCATTTGAAATTCTCATTTAGAAATCAAAATTAAACTTGGCTCTTCCATGGATACTCCAGGAAACAAAAGTTTCGAATCTGCATGACGGCAGTTTGCCTGTGGGGGGGCAGTGGATCGGTGAGACTGCGGCTGCGGCTGCTGTGTGTGCCCTCTCCTGGCCGGATTTATCTTTCTGATGCCTAGGATACGCAGACCACACAGGATTCTGGCTGCAGGCCACAGTCCGTCTCTGCCTCTCTCTCACTCCCTCCCTCTCTCTCTCTCCTCCTCGCTCACCTTTCCTCATCTTTAGACCCCCCCAGTGGTCGATCAAGGCCTCCCCTTCACGCATTTTCAATCCCTCATGTATCATATAACAGCGCTATACAGAAAAATTCAGGTGGTTTACTATTTCGTTTCAGTCTTCTGCGACTAGTAAACCAATAAATCAGACGCTTTCAACAGTTACCCTATTCATGTATCTTTGTTTATAAATTGGCATATTAGTATGTTGCTATGGTATTTTCACTTTCAGCATAGTAATATGAAAGGACTGCTGTTTTATCCCTGTCAAGGCTTTGCAATTTAAGCCACATGACGCTTCACGTTTCACATTTATCAGCAAGCACTACGTTTAATGTGAACTGCACAAGCTGTGTGTGTATCTCAACTCCAACCTGTCTCCTGATTTGGCTTTGAATGCCGAGCGCTAATGTGATCCGGATCAACACCTGGTCTAGCCATAACATGTCTGATGCTTGTGTTATGGTTGTGGTTCGGTTAAGATTGCAATAGCCCTCCTGCCACCCACACAGAATGAGGCTGTAACTTTGCAGTTATTAAACATTTGATTCATGCGAAGCCTCCCTGAAATGAAACCAGTATATATTTTTGCATCAGAATGTATGCTAATAGGAAACTAAACTTCATAATGTAGGTCTAATGCACATACATCGGCAATGACCAGTAATTTTACTCTTTTGGCACTTCACTCAAAAAGTTTGACGTTCCGCACTTCTTGTAGTTGCATGTTTCTTGACAGCGATATACAGTAAAATACAGCACACCTGGGACTCACATCATCTCGTATCATTATCTCATAGTATCTTGTATTATATTCTCAGTCCCATAATGACTAAATATTATAAATCTCCAGTATAAATCTACTGAAGCGTCTCCAGATTTAGACGTCTCAGACAAGTTAATTTAGTATGTGCTGTGGAAGCGTGCCACATTATATTTTTAATTTCATAAAGTACAAAATGTGCAATCTACATATTTTTAGTGTTACTGACTCGTCTTTTGCATATTGTGTTACTAAGTATCAATTAGTATCGTGAAATTTTCATAGGTGTAATGTTTCATTTGTTTGTCATGCAGACTGGAATATATGTGATGGTTTTTTTATTCCATTGTGAATAGGTAATTATTATGGTTTTTTGATAAAAGATGGAGAAACTAATTAGTATATTTTGGTGAGGTTAAGGCAGCCATAGATTTCTGCCCTTTATTTTCTCAGTCTTTCAAATGTAGTATAGAATATATACCTATATCCCATTACCGGAGTGTAATGGATTCCTCAGACAGCTGTCAAAGTGGGGGTGCAATATGGGGTTGCAATTTCCATTATTTCTTATGGGGGAAAATTATAATCCCTTCCAGGCCCATTCAGGAAGCACCATTTAATCCCTCAATAATATCCCTAAAACTCAAAAATAGTTATTTGTACATGATAAAGGGCTGGTTAGATACAAATTATTTAATTACTGAACAGTTAGTGAGGTCATAAAATGGGGTTCAAGAGTCAAGATCGTTTATGTGTCACATACACGTTATGCAGTGAAATGTCTCACCTAAGTCACTCCTGGACGGTGCAGTAAATAGAAGAGGCAGCAATAAGATTTTAAAAGTAAAAATAACCATTAATATACTAAGGCAATCAGGAAGGTATAAAATTAAATATGAAACATATAAAATTAAAAAGTATATACAAGATTAGATTGGGGCTGGACTATGATACATAAGTGGGATAATGTGCTTGGACAATGAAGTAACAATGTACATGGTTTACAGTAGCGAACGTAGTGCAAACATAAAAAAATGAACAACGTACCAAGTGGCATTGGGCGTGTAAGTATCCAGTTTGTGTTTAATATGCATGTGTATTCTGTTTTCCAGTGCCGTGCATTATGTTTCAAGATAGTAGCAACAGAGATTTAGTAGTAACATTTATGTAAAAGAATAAAAGATGAAACCAACATGAAAAATCTAATTTAGTTACTGTAATGGACTGTAAATTGTATTGATTTTTACAGGGAATTAGTAAGCACGTGAACTCGCTCGTTATTCCGATACTTCTTAGCTCTGATATCCGATATGGGTATTAATATATACGGCTCGATTAGGTGGCAAGTTGGTATATCTAAAACCCAATAGCAATATTTACAGAAACCAAGTATAACTTTCCTTCTGAAACCTCTCTTTCATGGGGATTTCTGTAAAAAGACCCATTATTAAATGATTAAGCAGTCATTAGTCATCCACTGAGTAAAGACCATACACCCACTGTTAAAGCTGTATACACTAACCACAGCTAAAATTAAATACACTATATGTAGTAGTTAATAATTTTTAGTTTAAAAACAAAAGCATATAATTAACCTGAGATTTTTTATGGTGGCTCAATAATTTAAATACAAATCTGTTTTGTTTTGTTTTGTTTTTTTTTTTTGGGGGGGGGGGGGGGTTGTTTCATTCAGTCAAATTATGAATGAATCCCCTGGTTCCGAAGCCAAACATACACACACTGCTGATATTTGCTTAAAGCAGTCATATAGATTCATTATACAGATCTGCATTATGTTGCATTCATAAAGGATTATACGCATTATAATGGTCAGTTTAAGAATTAAGGATGCTTCATACTGCACTAATGAAGGTATCTATAGTGGCTTATAACTGAGAGCTTTATAGCGGATTCATAATGCATAATAAACATGGCTATAATGTGTGATGCTTTTATTTAAATAGTTATAGCCGTGTACAATACTTTATGAATGTATTATAATGCATTATGAAGGTATATTATTATGTCATTATTATTAAGGTATCTATAATGCATTATAATGACTGCTGAATAATGGATAATAATGTAAAGTAAAATGTCATCGGCTTGATTTCAGCATTGGTAAAGACCAAATCAGCCCCGAAACCCCCGCTCCCTAAATACACACATGGCACTCCCACAGTAGTAGTAGGCACATGTACTTACCATCCATACCCAGTTCTACACCCTTGGACACTACAGTAATTAGCAAAGTGGAAGCTGATAATTTTCTTAAGAGTTCAAATGTCTCTCGTGGATTTACCCTTTACGGTGCATCTACAATTGTCCTTGCACCAAACTCTTTTGTACACCTGAGTTCCGTTTGGATGAATTTGTGTGGAGTAGTTATCAGGTTTTTCAGGGCTGATGGCTGCCTGTCTAGTCTTTCTAGTTGGATGCCTGTGAACTTCAGAGAGCCTGTTTCCCTTCTTCTTCTGTTCGTTATTTAAAATACCGTAGAAGAAGTGAATCACTCAGACAGACGGACCTGCTTCAGTGATGAAACGGCCCAGAAGCGCGAACCTTGGTTTTCCTTCTTTTCTCCTCCCAAATCAATATAAAAGTTGGACAGACGAGGTTATGAGCTTCTGTGGAATTTATGGTATCATTTGTGCTCAGTGGCATCTGCGGTTTACTATTGCTTTTTATTAGCGTTACATAGCAAATTGCTGTCTCAGATAGGTAACAGTTCACCCATTCAGACAGATTTCAGTTTTACGTATGAAGTTCTGGCTAAACATCTAATGCATAGGTAACAGAGATGTTTACCAGCTTGCTTCCTTGGCATGAGTCTACATCAAAACAGGCCAGCAGTCCTAGTTTGCAAAGCTGGAAAAATGTCCCTGAATAGACACATAATATATTTATCCGGACACATATACATTATCCAGAATAATAAAATAAAGCATTTGTTTCATTATGGGGATAAAAATGGATCCCTTTTCTGTTCTCTTTTTTATTTTTGATTCTCTTTCAATTTAGCCACATGAAAGATCTTTAGGAGAAAATTTTCACCACATTTCACTTTTTCCAAATGTGGGAAAGCATAGGTCTCAAAGTACAGTGGAAATTTTAGGTTGTGGATCAAAGTATATGGTTTGTTGTCGTAGACAGTGTTTAAAATTTATGCGGAGGCGATTATATTAGTGGAATTACGGCGATCCCATACAAAAATGTCCGTTTTATTTATAGCTAGGCGATGCACCCAACGGAAAATGTATTAATTACATTGTATTCCAGACTTTTTTTTTTTTACAAAAAGGTTTTTAGCTGATGTCACCACGAGCCGTTTACAATGCAGTAAATACAAAGAACACAGAATTCTTATATATTTGGTCTCTTCAGGTGTTGGAGATTCGCCAGTAACTAGTTAGATTTATTTGGTTGGAAATCATATGTGAAGTTGCTGTCATTTCAAGAAAGTCAAAGAGTTCTGTCTTGTGTTTATTTATTTATTTGTGTTTTGCTGTTATTTTTTATTTTGCCACGATCATGTCATTTTTTTTCAGCATCAAAAGCATTTCCTAATATTGAAATATCAATTCCTTAATGTTATACACACACACATGCACAAAAAATCATGCATGCATAGGTTTTTATGCTGTGACATCATGCTACCAATAGCCTGAGCGGACAGTAACCGAGGCGACAGGCATCTTATTGTGATGCGTGTTTATCATTACAAAGCTATGCAGTATTAAACCATCTCACCCATTCCTTAATGATGTTTTCTTTTTGATCGGGCAGGACACAGACAGAAGCTGGAGGACCCGCCAAAGCCAGGCTTGTTTTCTGAGCGGCTTAGCGAGCTGGAGCGTCTCAGGCAGACGACCATAAGGGGTGCCGTACCAACGCAAAGCCCCCGTCCGTCGCTCAACGCCGCCCCGACTCCATTCAATCCTCAAGGACAAACTCAGATATCCGGTAAGAGAGATATGGTTGCCTACATGGCGGACTGTCAACACATCCCCCCCCCCCCCCCCCAAAAAAAAAAAGTTTTCTTACACATGCACAGTGCTGTGGTTGACTTTGGCCACTTCTCATCCTTTAAAAAAAAGACTTACAGGCTTATGGGTGTAACGGTGATCATTAAATTAAACTCTTGGCCCACGTCAGTTTGGGGGATCTTTTAAGGTCAAGCGTGGTCTGGAATATGGCTGAGTGTGGTGTGGTAAGGCCTGGGAGAGAAGGCCATCACACGCATCTGTTTAAAGTAACCACTTCCTCGGTTTCACAATCGGCACCATGACCGCTGTCGGTCTTTTAGGAGCTATTGCGAGGATTTATGCACTCGGCGCACACTGAAGCATATATAAAGTCAGTAGTTATTGAGGTGACATCGTAAAGAAGAAAAAAAAATTATTATTTATCACGTCAGAATTATTATCACTACTGTTATGTGAGCTTGCAGTTTTGTCTGACCCTGTTTATCTAATACACTATCTAGCTATTCGTGTAGTATTTTGCCAGTAATATTAAATACCTTGTTTAAAAGCATAAAAGATTCATTCTCGGAAGTGCGGTAATTCTGTTTTCACACAGCAGTAACCCAAACATAGGTCATCTAAGTATGGTAAAAATTAAAATCATCAATGACTTTCTGACCTTTTTTTTTCCATTTTACATAGAACTGTTTTTGGCAACTGTAATTCCGACTGGAAAAGCAACAGAAAGCAAATATACAAATGTATTTTATTCAAATGATTAATGTGTCTATTTGTCCTTCCCAGGCCAGATTCAGAGAGGAATGCAGTCAGTGTAGGCTCTTTGTTTATGAGTGTAAGAGACAAACAGGAAACAGAATTGGCTCTGGGGCTGTTTGCATGCTGTATTTGCATATTGGGGGGCGCCGAGTTGTATATGATACAATGTAAAAGCTGATTTAAGTTGTTTGCATACCATTTATCAGCGCTGCATGTTTTACATTCGGCTTTGTCACGTCACTTTTACAGCTATGATGTCTGTTAGTACAGCGTCGGTAAAACTAAGCAGTCCATTTAAAAATTATCAACCGAAATGAATCAAGAACAAATTATTAGGATAAGGAGAGCTGCATAACCGAGCCACCTTTGTAGTTCCAGTATTCTAAGATACTCGTCTTGTTGCTGCTTTAAAACTTTCCTTAAACATGGAGGGTGAGCGAATCAGTTTCACGTAACGATGGATGGAAGGAATAGAGTTTTTGTTTTGGAGACTTGCTTAATGAAACAGCAGGGAAGAACAGGGCCCAAAACAGAGCCTAATGAAAAACGCATGGTTATAAATTGGGAATAAGATGTAGGGGAGTAGTCAGGTACAGCATCAGTCGCAGCACGTTCTTATGGGAAATAACAAAGGCCATTTTAGGGTGATTAGTACTGAGGCACAGGTGAAGTGAATGAATGTGTTTGTCACCTGACATCACTCCACCCTGGGACATCCACGCACTCCACCTTCCCTCTCAGCTACGCTCTAATTTTAAACGCACTGTCTTTGATCATTTTAATTGACACTTAATACAAAAAGTAAATATCCCTTTAGCACTTTTAAGACGTGCGCACCGAGCGCTTATGATTTACACCACGGCATGCAAACTTCTTTTGTTTTCTAAATAGCCACGTCGATGTAGCCGAAGTTCACAGGCAGAGGAGCAATAAAATTAAGCGTGCGGTAAATTAGTGCTGCTTTGTAGGTCGACGTGCCCTACCAGAGTCATCTAGATCTGTTACCCTAAACTCCTTTCATTTATATAAATCGAAAACAGAAAGAATTGTAAATCTTTATGCTACAGTATTTATATCCGTCCATCCATCTTCCATATTGGTTATCCCAGTACAGGGTCATGGTGAGTTTGGAATCTATCCCAGGAGGCACAGGGCATGAGACAGGGGTACTTTATAATACCCACCCTATGGTTTATAATTATAAATTCACTGGTTCCTCCCTTGGTCTTATCTTCACAGAAGCCCGACAAGCTCAATCCTCACCCCCCTGGTCCTATGAGCAGTCCTACCCCCCGTATCTGAGCCAGATGGCTTCACCCTCCATCCACTCCACAGCGCCGTTGTCATCAACCCGCGGCACCGGACTGCCTGCCATCAGCGACGTGCCGCGACGAATCTCAGGTAATGTTGAGAGCAGGCAGCCCTTTCTGCTCCCTAATCTAATGCTGAGGTTGCACAAAACACAACCCCCCCCCCCCCCCCGACCCGGCCCCACTAAGAAGACAAAAGCCCCAGTATTCAAAAGAATGTGTTTCTGTCAAATGTTGGAAAGGGAACCGCACCACAATTATCCTAAGCTGTTAAAAACAACCTTCCTCCAGGAAAGAAATGTCAGATCTGCCAATGAAATTAATGAAGAAATCTGGCAAATCGGTGCTCGCTCAGTCCATCGAATTCCGTCTATGCGACGTCCTTAAAGTATACAGGGGTTTGGTGTTTGTAAACTGTAAATGCCATTCAGAATCCTCCAAAGGACACAGAACTTGCCTGTCTTTAAATAGGCACTAATTTGAGAGATTGTTTTAAGATCTAGTGCAGTCATTAGAACAGGTTTCCTTTTGTACACCTGTTTGATTCAGTGCCAGGTTATTTTATGATTCTTTTTTCCCCCGCATCGCCCCCGCTCTGCGCCCTCCCTCTCTACTTTGAGCCTAGAGCAAATGGGGAAGGTTAAATTACTTTGCAGTGTTGCTGCTTGTTGGCAGTTTTGAACTACAGCCAACCGCCTTGTTGGAATTGATTAGTTTAGATTTCATCCCCCTTTCATCTCCGAAACCTCAGGCTTTGTTCTTTCCTCAAAGAGATGCATGTACTTCACGGTCTTATTGTCCCCTCCCCTTTTTTTTTTTTTGGACAAAGACGCCACATTGCTCAAGTACTTCTGAGAGAGGTTTACGGCAATTTAGTCTGACCTTCTGCTAAGCCGTAGCTCTCAGTGTCTTCATTACAATACGGTGTACTACCTCTGCTGTTCCACACAATCACCCAACACTGTTAATAATAGACACATAATAGTGATAAGTGACTTTATTGAAATACATTTTAAGAATTAACCTACTACTAAGGAAAAGGAGTGCTTACTTGTTCAATTCTCTTTCTTCTGGAGAGGCAGGAAAAGGAGGTATATTAAAGAGCTCGGCAAATTTCTTTCAGTGACTGCCCTCAAATACAATTGTTATAATCATCTGGCCACAAGTTCCATATTTTTTGCAGATGTCCCAAGCTTGAGTTAAACCCCTTTTAACTTTGCTGCTGGGACTTATACTGTAATCCAGTGTTTCCCGATCCAGTCATCGGAAATCCGCAGCCAGTCCACAGTTTTGTTCCCTCTGAGCTCTGTGTCAGACAGTAATATCAGGAGCTGAGAGGGAGCAAAAACATGGACTATCTGTGGGTCCCCAAGGACCGGAAACACTGCTGTAACCTCTCACATTGAAGTTCTTAAGTGGATAGGAAGGTCATAATCCTCGTGTCTGAAGAGGTTGTTATGAAAGTTTATGATGCCTCAAGAGCAGATGTCTATCAGACGACTTCCTCTGACTAGAGGAATCTTGAACCTTCTGCCTGTCTTCAAGATATTTGGTGCAGTGAGTTGAGCAAAAGAACAAGGGTCCTGGCCGTTCAACTCTGTGGACAGAGTTCTTTGCTGTTCTCCTAGTAAGTGACTGGAACCAGTAGCTTCCTGAGGTTCACAAAATTCAGCAATAGCTTTGTGGTTGTTCTGGCTAGCATTGTGTTGGATTTCATTATGAGAGCCCTGCAGCTAGCGCTCATGCTCTACATTGAAGAGTCTGACACATTAAATACTGATTGGGATGGACGTTTTAGAGGAAATGGGCTGAATCTGCTGTTGCCTAGAGCCCCTGTTGAATCACATTGTTCCATTGCTGTCATGTACAAAGTGCTCGACAACAGTAAGGAGGCAACAGTTTTATGTACTAGCATAGCATTTTATGCATATTGGTGTAGCCACTTCGGAAGTTACCCATTTCTGATAGCCCAAGGGCGGGCAATCTTGTCCTCAAAGAGCCAGTGTTTGTGTAGGTTTTTGGGATGACCTTCAAGTCAGCTGTTCAAACCCAACTCTTCAGCCAATCCGTCCTCTAATTAGTAATCTAATTAGGGAGTTGCAGCAAGAACCCAAATACCCAACAGCCCTTTCTGGATAAGGTTGCCCACCCCTGTGACAGCAGGACAGTTCAGTGCTGGTAGGTTATTGTATAGAAGAAACATGAAAATATGTATTAAGAAGATCTGTCTTTATCTGACAGGCTCTGAGGAGACATTCCTTTCCGTCTGGTACTTAATAATAAATGTGACTGATATTTAGGGACTTTGCAGACTTTAGTGAATCAGATACAGACAGAAAACAGAGTTCAACCCAGAGTAGCTCCTAGGTTGACCTAGGGTTTCCGAGGCTCCTATATGGTGATTTACAGTAGAATAGAAGATATTTTAACACTGGGTGGAACATTTTGGCATTTGAAGTAGCAATCTCACCCCCACCCAAAATCCACATGAATCCTCCTTCCATGGTCCAGCAAGACAGCTAAATATCAGCACTAGTACACAAGAATCGCAAAGACTCACAGAACTAAGAAAGGCACAGATGTGAAGAATATTTGTGGCGATTGTAAAGAAAGTTGCACAAGGAATCAGCTGAATTCAGAGCAGCAGCAATATGCAATTGAGTGGAACGAAGGCTCGAGTAGATAAAACATAGCACAATTCAGCTGAGTAATTATTGTAGAAATACAGATTTTCTCACAAAGTAGACTGCACAGGAACTTTTAATACAATTTATTTTGTCAACATATGAGAGATTTACATGCAGTGAGTGGATGTGTCATTTTTTTCTCCAGAAGATAATTCACCTTGACCCTTTTCTTAAAAAGTAATTCTCCAGAATCCCTTGAGGACTATTTCCTGTTGTTTTTTTTTTTTTTTTTTTTTTTTAAAGGCAGATCTCACGGAGCAAACACACGAAACGCCCTAATTGGCTACACATGCTTATTGAATGTGTGCCGACCTGCCACTTGCGGGCTTTATAAACAGAGGCCCCTCGGATTTCCAGCGGCAGACGCGGTGACACGGAAGACGCCCCGTGATTTACGGCAGGGATGCGACGGCGTTTCACAAAAGAAGGCCTCCGCATCCTCGTCTCCCTTTCATTCCGGTTTCCACACCGTCGTTCCAAAGGCCTCATTCTCGTTATCCCTTTTTTTCCCCTTAATTTCTGAGGAACCCAGCAGAGGGTCGGAAAGACCCGCCCCGCTCCGTTCCTCCAGCTAATCGCAGACACGCACCCACATCTGAGCCTACCCTTACCTCGTTATGCATTTCATGGAAACTGGTTTTCTTTAAACCGTTTCCATATGCGGGAAACCTGATTTATCTTTTTTCCCAGTATTCATACAAATGTGCACTCTTGCATGTCCATACAGACAGAAATGTATGGATTTATTTTATTACAATTAATTAGAACTTCCTAAAGAATTGCAGAGGTCATACATGTATGATATAGTATTTACTTTTTTCTTTTTAAAAGATATGGAATTAAGTATGCTTTTTACAGCTAATGTTTTATTATAACAGTAAAAAATATATTATGCTTGGTCAGCCCTTTCGCAAAAATGTCTTATGATTCTATATCTTTATTTTCTGTTTATTTTTCAGTTTCTGTGCTCTTTGGCTTGTATTAAACTTTTCACGACTTTCCCTTGCATTGTTTCATTGGATTTAACTGGCAAAACAAAAGTCATTGTCCATATTTTCAAAAAAGTAGCAAAAAACGATTTAGCTGAGATTCAAAGTTTCAGGCCACAATGTACAGCCAACCTAAACCATGGCAGTAAGTTAGCAATGATCTGGAAGTACAGTAGTCTTCAGAAATCTGGCACAGTCCTTCGTAGTGGAAGTTCATGTCGGTTTGATACCGGCAGAAATCTCCAGTCTGAAAGCTAGAGACACCGCGGTAACTCGGTCCTCTTTGCTACCAAGTGACTCACTGGCAGCCAAGTCATGAGGAACATTATGGAAAACATTCTTCTCAGCTTGGGAGAGTCTGTGTTAGAGCATGTGGATGAGCACACAGGAATGAAACAGCTTACGTGTTGGAAGTTCCCCTTGTGAATAAAGAAGTGAGCTCTTACACGTCACGCGTCAACACTGAAGAGCCGTGTTAATGGCCTTATCATCTTCCCTCAGAAGTTCAAAATCTATGACTTTGGGAATGAATAAGTGAATTAATAGCTATTATCACACAAACAAAGGTTATGTATGTTATTCTCTGCACGTGTCTCGTTCCCATGTGAATTTAAGCAATGAACATCTGGCCATTAGATATTTAATAGCTATGCCTATGTGTCTGTATTTGGAGAGCTGACAAAATACTTATTATGAAATTCATATAATACCTAATACTGCAATTACCTGGCATCCCAACCAGGGTGTTCCCCTGCCTCGTGCCCTGGGGTGTTTGGGATTGGCTCCAGATTCACCCTGACTTGGACGGATGGATATATTCATAATATTTAATTGCATTGTTATTTCTCACAAATTTTTCATACAAATCATACTGTAGACATATTAAGGATGAATTTCAGTCTAATTACTCATGTTACCTTTGAGCAAAAATACTTAAAAAGTACTTACGTGTGATTTATCAGATTAATTCAGCTAATTTTTTTTTTTTATTTATTTTATTTTAGGTACCTCTGACCTTAGCCCATTCTCTGATCCCCGGCAGTTTGACCGTCAGTTTCCTGGCCTTTCCTCACTAACAGAGGGCCGCTTCCCAAGTCCCAGAATGCACTACCCAGCCACCTTCACCTACACACCGACGCCAGTCACATCAGGGATGTCTCTGGGTATGTCCACTACCACCCACTACCACACTTACCTGCCGCCGCCTTACCCTGGCTCCACTCAAAACCAGAGTGGGCCCTTCCAGACCAGCAGTACGCCCTATCTCTATTACGGAACGTCCTCTGGGTCATACCAATTCTCCATGGTGCCGGGGGGAGATCGGTCACCCTCTCGGATGCTCCCTCCTTGTACCAGTGCCTCGACAGGCAGCTCTCTCATCAACCCTAACCTCCCCAACCAGACAGATGGGGTGGAGGCAGACGGAAGTCACAGTAGTTCACCGACCATTCTAAATTCCAGTGGGCGAATGGATGAGTCCGTGTGGCGGCCATATTAAACACATTGAGATCCAGCTTTTGTGGTTAACCAATTTTTGCCATTGAGAAGAGCAATAGATAGAAGTCAAAGACCAGTGTCTTATTCTTAATTTATGTTTTGTAAGCACAAACACTCATGGGAAATAATGTTTCTTTTTGCAGGTGCGCTGCATCATTTAATGTTTCTACATTAATTTTTATTCAGATTAAAATTGTATTCTTCCGTACGATATTTATCCAGCATGGTACTCGTCTTGGACACGTTCTCTGAGCAGTAAAGGAGGACCTAATGGGAATAAAGGCATTACTGAAATATTTTGAAATTCCACTGCAGAATCAGTGAGCAAGCAAGATGGTCATTTGAATTACTGAACTGGCAAAAATAAAAAAGAGCTTCCATATGCATTGCGATGAACATATATTTTTATAGGGCTCTTTTATGAGTATAGTTTTTATAGTAATTGAATTATTCGATAACACTGAAAGATAGTCTTTGCTTCTTTTATATTTATGCGTGTGACAGAAGTTCTGTTATATTCAGTGGTACCAGCAATAAGTTCTGTAAGTGTTTCTGCTCCTTTATTGTTTAATTTATATGTTAGATGGTTTGCTTAAAACTTGGGACTTACTGAAAAGCAGTATAATATAAAGCCATAAATTATATATTGTATGTGGAAATGAACTCTTTGACACCTGAATTATATTTTTGGAGGATCTCTTAAGTTAATAATTTAAAATTTAAGTTTTATTTTCTAAGTACCCAAAGAAATGTTGTTTTTTTCTCTTGTATTAAGTTAAGAACATTATGAATATAAAAGTTACAAAATGTCAAACAAAACATTCAAAGAAATTGTGTATTTAAAGCTGCTTGGCTGAGCATATATTGTCATTGTTGGCTAATCTGAATATAAATTAACAGGATGGAGTTACTGACTTTCTGGTGCCGAGGGGGAGCAAATGGCAGCCACTGGCATCAGGAATTCTTGGTTTTTCTTTTTGATTTTATAGTTTAATTAAAAAAAAAAAAAACTGTCGGTGCAATGCGTACATCTGAAAGTCTAGAAAATTAGACATTTTTTATGTGTTTAGGTTTTGTATCAACAATGCAGTTCAGTTACAATTGACTATGCAATGAGAATCTGAAACCAAAATACTTTTGTTTCATGAAATATTGAATTTATTGCATAGCGACAATGATGAATACATTCATATTTTAAGCGCTATGTTTCAGTTTCATCATCATTTGCAACAAATGCAAATTACCCATTCGGGGTGTCACCCTTAAAATTATGATTTAAAATCAATTAATATCTCACACGGTACAGTACACATGAAAAACTAGACAGATTATGAGTACTCAGACAGGAGGCATTACCACATACTTTAAGTATCGTCAACTGATGGTAATTTGTTTTTTTATTTTGGTTCCGGTACAAATATGTTTGTTGACCGATTGACTTGTCTCAGATACTAGAGGGTACATCTTAAATTAATTTTCTTTTACATGCTCTGGGTATTGTTTTATAGCTAAATAGATTAAAAACTATGAAACTATTATTAAGATGTTTTATTTATTTGATGCAAACAAAGGCATTTCTCCCCTCCAGAAATCTGAAGGAAAAATTTGAAAAAGCAAAAACTACTTCATGTTGTATTTTCATTTAATTTATTTGCAATGCTAAACGGAGGTGCCCTGCTTCATGTGGTTGCATATATATTCATGTGCACTTACTATTAGTCCAGTTTGAGATTTGCATAAAGGATGCAGCCATTAAACAGTGTCACCTATTTAAAATTAAAGGTACAATATTTTTAATCTGATGTTAAATTGCTGGCGACAAGGGCTTTGAAAATATGTCTTTGTATTCATATATAAAGCACTTGTTTTTGAGATGTTCTGTATAGTGTAATTTAATATGGCTGCAGGCAGCACCCTGGTTTATCTCATTACAGTTTTTTTGTATTTCTGTATCACGTGAAGCACTTCCATATTCTAATTGTCTGCTCAATATCTAAATCAGAAGAAATGGAAGCTTCTGGAAAAGGCTGTGGATCCATAACTGTGGATTCACACTTTATTGTGAAATTCTGCAGACAGGGATGATCAACCAAGTGTGACATAGGCGATGGGGGCCCATCTAAAATGCATTATGGGTTTGTTAATCCCCTAAGTGTCATCTCACTGAGGGGGGGGGGGGGGGGAGCACGATCATTATCAGAAAAAAAAAAACACCAGCATGAAATCTTAAATTAGCCTTCAACAACCTTGTTAAAGAATTCAGATTCAGGATCTGCCCACTTTTAAGATCTTTCCATCCATCTTCTAAGCGTTTCCCAATCCGGTCCTTGGGGACCCACAGCCGGTCCACATTTTTGCACCCTCCCAGCTCCCTTTCAAACAGTCCACGTTTTTGCTCCATGGGTCCCCAAGGACTGCATTAGGAAACACTGCTCTGACCGCTGAACCCAGGGTACAAAGCTGGGGTTGGGATGCTTGTCCATCAAAGGGGATATTCACACTCATGCATAGAGAATTGTATGAGGTCAGACATGGTGTGTTTTAAGCTTTGTTGGAGAACATAATCAAAGTCAAAATAATTACAACAAGGTACTAGAACACTGCAACGCTGTACCTTACACATTTATCTGTGATCTTGCAGTTTATCTGGGTTGTTTAATAAGTTGCAATGGAAGGACATACTACGTGTAGGTAATAGGCCTATACTGGGTCAGAACTGCTTACCTTCAGAGTCAGCACAGCATAGATATAAGTGATTTAAATATACATGTGTTCTCTCAAATGCAGCACGAAGAAAAGCTCAAGGAATGCCATTCTATTTACAGCATGTCACACAGAAATAAAGCATTTACTCATGATAGCACATGAAAGCAATAAACATCAGAATGGCTATTAATTCAGCCTTAGGGTAAAGAGCAATAAGTTGTACCAATAATCTGAGAATATTTCTGCAGTGTCCACATTGGTCCAAAGAAATGTTTCTAGAATGCAAGAGGGTGACTTATTAGGCGTCAAACATTTGTGTACCAACAAACAAAGTTTTTATAATGCGAAAGAACGGTATCTGGTATCAAGAATTGAACGAGTAAACTCATTCAAGACAGGATGTTTTCATTGTATTTTGCTATGTAAAGGTTTCTTTTGGCTGTGAAAAGAACATTGTTTACAAAATGTTTACTAAACTGTAAGCACACAAGCATAACTTTGTATTATAAATCTGTGTCGATATAAATAATGTACGTCTTATTCCGCAGTCATACTTTCATGCAAAACATCTGTATGTTTTTTTTTTGGTTGTTTTTTTTTCGGGGGGAGGGTCCTATCCAATAGCAGTGCATTCTGTTTTTCTGTTTTTGTGAAACTGCTGTAAAACAAACAAGTGCATTTTTTGTACTCTCCCTAAAACTCTTTCCATAGTCTTCACTGCTTGTCATGCACATACTGTACAGAATTTGTATATGTTTTCAGTTGTTCCCATTTGTTTTATTGACTTTAAAACTTTGTTGATTGTGAGAATGTCTTTTTTTCTGGATTATAAGGGACTAACAATTGAGCAACAGTTAGTGAGATTGTCTGGAAATTTTCTCATGATTGTAATATTTGTTTTTCAAGAATAAAATTGGCATTTTTGTTAGAAATGCGCCCGTACGTTTTGTGTGTGTATTAATTCAGTATCCTGTGCTGTAAAAGTTGTATTGGTTGTGAGACATAAGTCAGAAATTAAATATAGGAACAATATACAGTATATATAATTCAATAATTATATTGTGCTTTAAGAGTTTTGGAAAGACTAAAGAAATGCAAGACATGATAAATCATGTTTTTCAAAACAATAAAACTAAGACTAAAAAGGGGTATTGAATGAAGTATCAAAGGTGAGAACAGAATTTATTTAGTTTTATTAAATGAATGTTGTGGTTAAACAAACCTCAACTCAGATTTATAGTTTATAAATTTATTATTTTTCTATGAATATCCATCTTTCAATCACTTATCTGGGGGGGGGGGGGCACCCAATCCCGGACTACATAGAGCGACGGTTCCCAACCCAGTCCTTAGGGATTCCACCCAGTCCACATTTTTGCTCCCTGTCAGGCAATACACATTTCTACTAGCAACTGAGAGGGAGCAAAAACATGGGCTGTCTGCAACTGGGAAACACTGGCATGGAGCAAGAGTCCGGGGTACACCCTGGTCGTGGTGCCAGCGCACGCACAGATGTGAAATTCAGAGACACCAATTCACTTAATGGCAGCAGGAAACTAGAGGAAGCCCATCCCACCCACAGAGGTATGAGGCCAGAGCATTACCCACTGAGCTACCGTACCACCTCTGTATGAAGGTCCTTTTCATAGGACAGCACTGATGCACAAATTCTGTGCATACATAAGGGTACAAATGTGCTCACGGTCTGATTCTTATATAGCTAAAATGCAGCTGCTGGTTGAGAGGCTGCTTGAATGTCCCTTTCTTCTCCATGACTGTTCCAAATTAAAAAATGTGCCCATTACACACTTCTGTATGAATTATATATGTTAAGATATTTAGGTGAATTATAGAGTTATAAAATATATGGCTTCCACATTTGCAGTAGGACTTTGACATTTGCTGCGAGAAACATTCCATTCTGTCTTCCTCTTACTGTAGGAGAGGTCAGCATCTTAGCCCAGGCCTGCCTACTCTATTTCTACAACCTTTGGCAGAGCCAAAGAAAATATTCAGTGTGTGTTCAGGTGATTTCCATGCCACAGCGGTGTGGATAAATTTGACCTGGGTTTCAAAATTCTACCCCGTCAATCGAACCAGGAGGACAAAAATATGAATATGTCTGCTCATTTCATCCTGCTTGAATGTTTATTCTTGACACATCATTCTATATAGATATAGAAATATATGCATGTAGATTTGCAATTACAAAGCAATAAAGGGCAGAAAAACGAGTAATAAATGGCAATGTTTGTGTGTCCTGTGCTTATTATTTTTGCTCAAGACACTCAGTATGACTTTCAAAGCACTGCAGCACTTACATCACCACTGATTTATTATTGCTGTCCTCTTGTTCCTTAGCAGTCTGTGACATAGTCATTTTGGTCTCATCTTGCCTTGACTTTGTGAAATAACAATAAAGGGCTTTTTTCGGTGTCACATCGCCTATCCACTTTGTTCCTTTCGCTGGAAAGGATCATGTAATATGAGACAGATATACTGAAGTCGCTTTTAACAAGAAGCAGAAAACAACATGGTGTTTGGATCACCAGAGTCATCCACGGCTTTTTGTGAAGAACGATGTTAAATGCGACAAGCAGAAAAGCACAGAGCACTGGCTGCGAGGCTTTGTTTGTCTAACAGCAGAACTGTCATCAAAAGAAAGTCACTGATAGTGACATTAGGGAAGGGTGAAATTCATATTAATGCACAGTGAACAATCCATCTCAGCATGAGGATTTATCGCTGAAATTCTATAATGTTTTGCTGTCTGGATATCACACATTTTATCTCACATTTGTTCAGTTGTCACTTAAGATTGTACGTCGTATCCTCCTGCTTTATACTTGATCTAATAGACTCACTGCACTTATCCAGTGCAGATGGATAGATGGATATATAATTCCATTTATTTGTTTAGCGAAAGCTTTTATGCAAAGCGATATACAAATGAGAGCACAGAGTCAGTCCCTGGAGCAAATGGGGTTAAAGACCCTTGTACAAGGGCCCAATGGTGAAACAAATCTAACAACCACAAGATTTGAACTGGAAACCTACTGAATGTGATTCCATGGTGCTTTTCCACTGGCAGACAGGAACCAGGCTGCACCCAACCCATACCGCAAAGAGGCACTAGTTAGAGAGCAGTTCCCGCTCACTTCAATTTTCCACTGCAGAAGGGTCAGCTCAGAAAAGGCGCTGCCGGATTTGGAGAGATGCAGTGACGTAAAAACCGAAGACATGCTTGTTTACTGTTCACACGGTGTCTGTGAGAACCCCAGTCTTATGTTAGGATCAAATACTAGCGGAATTAGCGCAAATTCATATTATGAATGATTCCGTTCAGCTGTTCTATAGTATGTTTTCATGTAGGTGGCTGGAAATTTTCAAGTTCCGAGTTATGAGAGATGCATCAATATATCACGATGTGTGATAGTACTAATGTCTCTGTGCCTTTTGACCAACCTGACGGTGATGTTGCCACCAGCTCAGTTTAGTCATGTTTTCGTCCCTGGCAGGAAACCAGGCCATGTCTATGCGGTTACGGCTCAGATATGGTTAACATTCTACAATGGAAAACCGTCTCTTCCTAGTTCGGTTGGAGTACAGCTCGGTCCTTGAAAAGTAGAGAGAATCTCAATCATGTCAAACACTATGAAGCCCCAAACATATTGCAGGCTTATTTGTAAAGTAATTGATTACTATTAATAATTTACAAAAAAATAATTATTGTGTAAGAAGACAGCATCCTTGACATTCTTTAAAAAGTGCGTTTATTTCCTCAACATGAGCAACATTTTTATTACTAACCCCAGAGTGACTCTTAAAGTTTACTGATGGTAATCAAACATTCCAATCTTAGAATCCATATAAAATAATTTATTTATACGCAAGCTAAAGAAAATGCACAATGTAATAAACCGAGGTACAACGTGTTACTCAGCTTCGACGACGACTTCAGTACCATCACCTCCCAATAATCCGGGATCCTTTGTGCCCAAACTAACAAGAAGCCTGTGTATTTTCCCTTCACCTCTCAGTCTTTATTTTAGGAATGCTGATTTATGCATCATTTCCTATATATTTTTTTTTTCTCCGTTGAAATACGAGAGCTTGGGTTTCACCAAATGTTGACCGTTTTTCATACTTAAGCCCTTTTTCTTGAATAAGGTCACAGCCAGCTACAATCTATAATCTGCTGTCCCAAACATCTTGGCACACGTCCAGGCACAATCTGCTGGACACATGTCTGGGGATAATCTGCTGTAGCAGAATTCTAGAAGTTAATTTTTAATTTTTAATTTTTTTTTGGGAGGGAGACACTGATCGAGAAAAATTGACCCCCATGCCCCCCCGGGCTGTCCCGTGCGCTTCAAAACCTGGGGCTCCCCCCAATCTTGATTTACGTACCCAGCCTGGCAGTTGGTCCCAGTGAAATATTTGCTGCCACTGGGAGCGATCCGGACAAATGAAGTGTGAAATGCACAGGAGAGGGCAGACGGCAGCTCCGCAGTCACTAAACACTTACAGCGCGTTGGCAGGAAGCTGCACTGCGGTCTGAACGAAGGGGAGGATTGTGGGAGACCTCGTGTGAGGTGGCCTGCGACGCCTCTGGCAAGTCCCGCGTTCAAACAGCCGGCGACTGGCGGAGGATCCCAGTGGCTTAACTGTCGGCGCATCCCACGTGCAACTGTGAATACGGCACGATGGCATTCCTGGCAAGGGCTCGCGATCTTCTCGTTTATGTTGGATAGCGAGATCCACGGAAGCCTTTTCATCACGCTGGAGGCAACCGTGGATGTTTCAGAGCGAACCAAAACATAAGAGTCTAATCTCTTCTCCTGCTGCAAGCCCATATGCGTGTGGCAGTGGAAGGATTTTGAGCAGAGGGTCCAATGTCTTTTTCCAATCAGAGGCATCTCATGCGTTAAAGCCGTCTAGAATTTTCCACGTTTTTTAATGGGGAGCTAAGCATATCGAGACATGTTCTCGGGCCTGGAGAGAATCGGGGATAACAGTAGCTCCATGACCTGTTCAAAACTTTTCAAAAGGCGATTTCTTTTTCATTGGAGAACGAGTTTCAGTGACTGCAAAAACACTGAGGAATAAGAAATGTTTTGACATGTAAATGTGGCCAGACGTTATATCTCATGTAAAGTACTTTTGACCTGGTCGGCTGCTTAAGACTTATGAATTACACTCATACCCAGGCCCTTTTCAGTCTTTTTTTCCCAGGGTTTGAAAACCCTAGTCTGTGCAGTTGACCATCATCTTACCCTTTATGATTTCCATTAGCTACCTCATATGGTCATTTCACTCATTTCATTTATACTTATACTGTATATCTTAGTTACTCACAAACCTTAAGAAACATGAACCAGAATCTACAACAGTGAACCTTTAATTTTTCTAGCAATTTATTTCCCATAAAAAAGCACTTATAAAACAGGAAACTAATTAATCACCACATAGTTTCTTTAATGGCTTATGCCTAGTCATCATGAGAAGAATAATGTAATAATGTAAGATATATCTATATTATAAAAATTTTGCATTAGTTATATTATGCCCATATATGTATGTGTCTTTTCGTGCACATATGTGTGTACATATGTGTATGAGAGCACGTTCTTCAGCCTGTTTGAGTTTCTAAGTTGGTAATCCTTCATCTGGTTTCAATGAGTTGCATGTCAACTGCATAAGTGAAAATAATGGCTCCTTGTCTGTGAATAATATTGAGAATATAATGGTGAAATCTTAGCGGTGCACACTGCATTTGACTTTCAGGAGGTCAGAGGAGTCAGCTTTAATTTGCAGAACCTAATACCTGATTGATAAGTCAGACGAGCACAAGGTCAATGGAAGTCGGTCTAGACCAGAAAATTTTTTTGAATTTGATAATGAGGGACGAGAATGGGAAGGATTAGTCTTCAGATATATACACTTTCGTCAAACTTTAATCTGTTCTAGAGCTGTTGCTTTGTTTCCTTGCTCTAATGTGATGTCTTTATTGTTAATATATTAGAATTCTTCTAATGAGTGGGGTATTCAGCGCACCTGTAATCAACTCTTTGGTTAAGTAAAGATGTGTTTCTCCATTAGGCAGAGTGTTCCCTGAATAGCTCTGCACCAGAATGCAGAAATGTTCCAGATCTTAAGAGAAAGTGAATTCTTGATTGGTGCTCTTACTTTTCTAGGTTTTTGTTTTTGTTGAGCTCCTTTCACATAGAATAAAAACAACAAAGGCCAGAGACAAGAGTAGCAACCAGAGTAGAGAACAGTGGTCAGTGATAGAAGAATCACAGGATATTACTATACTGTACTATACTATACTATACTATACTGTAGGATACTATACTAAACACCAAGAAATAATGAGTATGTCATAAGAGGAGACAAATAAGTTACTACTGGTTTTAGTGCGGGGGTTATAGATCTTGCATTCTACATTAGTGTATTAATGTTCTCCACATTGTGTTGGGTTGGAAATGAGAACTGTTGCACTCTTGTGAATGTTCAGGAAGAGTGTGTAAAATGTTCTGGCTCTGTGTAAAATAAGCACATTGCCAATTTTATACAGACATTGCACAATAGTCTTGTGAAACACTCATCTATCTTGTATCGTCTTTGCAGCCTGTGGTTGTCAAGGGGCCCTGGAGCCTATCCCAGGCAGCCTAGGGCATGAGGCAGGGGACACCATGGACGGAATGCCAGGGCAACTGGAGGAAAGCCACACAACAGAGACATCGCAAACACTACAAACAGAGCAGGATTGGGATTCAAGCCCCCAGCCCTACATGGGTGGGGCAAAAGTGCTAATCACTGAGACCTCACTAAAACAGCGCAACCCCTTTTCAATCATTATCGGTAAACTTGAAAGACCCAAACACGCATAATTATAGTAATAAAATGAAGCTATATGTCCATCCTCATGAGTGTTTCTGGATTTGCTTGTCATATTAGAATCAAATCAGTTGAAATGAGTTAGAGCAGCTGATGCGTTTGGTTCCCTATTAATAAACGGATCTGTATTCTACACCTCCATCATTATAAAGATGTGCTCAGCAGGTGAAGGAATGAACTTCCACCTTCCCCAGAGCATAAGACCTCATACTTGTATGATTGGTAACATAATTGAGATTGTTTTTTAATGAATGGAACAAATATTCAAATGCTTTAAAAGCTAATTGCGAAGATAAACACAAATGCTGTATTTTCCATTGACCTAATGTTAGAATTCAAATGCATGTGTGACTAAACTGGCCTACGGTATATAACACGACTTTAAATTTAATTTAAATTTAATTCCATTATGCTTAAAACAAAATATATTGGTACATCATGGCATATCAAGTCCACGAAAGATTATCTGGCCTTGTCAGCCTGTCAGTATACCTTATCCAGGCCCTTTATCCAGCTGTATAAATGCATTATTATGACAAACTGACATAGTGCAGGAGCGCATAGAATCAGACGTGTAAAACGTTATCTAAACTGTCCGTGGATGAAACGCAAATGAAGGGTAGAAGCAAATCTGTTATAACACTAAGGTGAGGAAACTGGAGCATGTGTGATTGCCAGAGCCCCAGTACACACACACGCCAAGAACGACACGGACATGGCTGCAGCCTTTCAAATTCACCTCCTCGCTGTGCCAAGCGCGCACCACACGGCCACACCGCGTGAGGCCGGACCTTGTATTAGACGGCAGCAGGCCAGCCGCGGAAACGAAAGTCTGAGAGAAGCTAATCCTTCGTGCCACTCCGGTTCACGTTATGTTCCTGTAACGATAAGACAATATCACGCCATTGTACTTCAAATCATGTAACTGCTGTTTGACTGTGGCTGTTTTCTGGCAAATCCCGGTTAGAGCAAAAAACATTTTGAACTAAACAAAAAAAAACTATTTAAAATAAATAAATAAATCACTTGGGGAACTTATGGTATTTCCTTAGAAATGAATTTGATTAGATTTTGGAAGCTACGGTACATAGAAATTTGAGCACCTGCCTTGACCTCTGACCCCCGACCCAAAGCTAATAACACAGGCTTCGCTACAGAAAAATCGAGCAGCTTCTTAGCAAGCCTGTCAGATAATTTGGGACAGGAAGCACAGAGTTTAAAGCAAGTTGGAGGCTTGGGAGAAGGACACTGGAATGTGCAAAAATGAAATCCAGAAGTTTCTGAGCTCGAGTGATTTTGGACCTGGGCGTGTAAGGAAGAAGGCTTGATGGGACTCTCGATTCTGTGAGATGAAAGCCCATGGTAGACAATCTTGGCATTCGAAGGTTCTCACTTTGGTCTGAGTAAAGGCTCGTGGGGGGGGGGGGGGGGGGGGCAAGAAAATAACTTTTCATCTCCTTCCCTTGAACTGTAAACTGAAAGATTGGAAAGATGCAGTGCTGGTGGAACACTGACATGTTACAAGTTGTGAAAACTGTATCCTTATTGGTCACTTAAAAGCACAAGGCGCTCTAAACGGCCTCAGTTATGGGCTGCAGTGCTGGAGCGTCTCCATCCCTCCAGCCTAGACAACGTTGTAGTACGAAAAAGCAGAAACCCGCGACTATATCGCCTCATTTGCAACCACAATTTACACACTGTTTGGCGAAACAGCGAAAATACAGTCGAAATGATTACATTTCAAATCAAAGGTTTTTAAAAAATGCAATTTAGTGGTTTCAAACCTTTTTTTGCCAGCACACATTGTATGCCCATGCTGTTGGTGGTTCCAAACAAAACAGTAGAAATTTCAGCTTTCTGTAGTTATCTTTAGTTCAACTCCACTGTACCCCATTCCGTCGCACGCCGACCTTTGACAGAACCAACAAATTCACAGCTGGCACCAATCTGCACCCATATATACTCTGGGGCTGCACCAGTAACTGACTCCATATACCAGTGCTCCCAGTTTGCTGCCGCTTTTTCCCTGCTTCCAATCCCTTCACTGCCAAACCTTTCAACAAAACTATTCCATATGAAGGGAAGATCCCCTGTTATGACACAGTGAGCTATTGCGGTGTTTAGTTAGAAAATAAACCATAATACTAACCCAACCATAATGTCTGTCTGGCGGCAGCGATTCTGGATTCATGGAAAAAAGACCAGGTTCACGTTCCCCACTTTTAGCCTTCTAACATTATTATATATATACAGTTTATACACCATTGTGTGTCTTGGAAACATGTATCATATATACATATACATGCAAACTCATGTGTACAATACAGCATTGTTGTCTGAAATATGACGTGTACTTATATACATACAGCTGCACATGTGCTGTGTATAAAAATGTTTGTATTTTATTTACAGTAAACAGATCTGGTACTTTCGGGAGATCCAGAGACACATTAATGCTAAAGTAACAGTGATTTACTGTAACATTACACTGTGTTCTGCATCAGAAACAAAACTCTCAGAAATGTTAATGCAAGAAATCAACAACATCCTTCGCGAATCACGAAGAACGTGTCTTTTGTTGTTCCAAATGAAATTACTTGTACACCGATTTAAAATAAAATCGAACATTCAAAACCGTGGAATGGACCTTCCAAACTGGTAAATCTAAGACTTTCAAATAAATAATGAAAAAGGTTTTATGACAAGCCAGAATATCAAATACCAGGTCTATGAAGGCCTTCAGCTGGAAGATTATGCCAGAAAATATTGAAAATGAAAACAAGCGTCTGACAGTTTCCTCAAACGTGCACATGCAATGGTTTCATCTCACGATAAGATGTAATTTAAGGCTGTTTACTTTGAATGAAAAATATCTTGCTTTCTAAAGGTATAACACTGGAAATACTAAGGTTTCCAAACACAAACCCCTTTCTTCTAGATGTTCTTTTAGATTATGTGTGTAGGATTAATCTGATGAAATTCAAATGTTTCTTTTTTTTAAATATAGGCTTACGGACCATCACTTGTACTCATTTTGATAATTATTTTCAAATACGACAGCAAACTATATAGGAAGTCAGTTTGCTTGGTTACTTAATAAACTAGTTATAAGAAAATAAATGTGTATTTTGAATAAAACTGCCTATTATTAATTTAAAAATCATTCTTGGATCAAACTTCCAAGACTCTGAAAACTGATTGGCTACAGAACCCAAAACATTGCGAAGAGCTTGGATTCCTGATGTTCCCTTGAAAATCTTATTTACTTAATCTTCCTTTCAACTACATCTGATCTCAGGTCATTCCAGCACCATTTGTTCATCAGAAACCTGAACTTCCTATTCCAGGAGTCAAGGTTAATGCAACATGTCCAGTATGTGTAAGCAAAACAATGTGTGCAGTTTGACTCAGGGTAGAATGATCTGTACTCAACAGGTAGATTCTTAATTGAAAGAAACAAGCTACGATAAAATAAACACATCTATACAATACGCTAGAAAACACTGGAGTGAATTTTGATTCGACTGAATAGGCAACACATCGCAGTTTAACACATTTTTTCATACATATAGCCAATCCTAAGTTTTTAAATAAAAGGTAATGTAACAAAATATCTATTGGTGTGAACAGGAGGCTACTGTAAAGCAGCACATTTCACAGGCGATCAACACGTAAAACCACATCGGCAACTTCCATCATTTTCATTCTCTGTGTTCTTTTATGGAAATCAGAGCTTCAGCCATTCTGTGCTGAAAGATTTCATTAAGCCTTTGTAACAGGGCACCATATGCTGGCATGTATCAAAACCAGGGGGCCAGCCCGCACGTGTATCATGTTAAGTACATGTAGGGCCACTTCATAGAAAGCATGTGCTTCTTGGCATTACGGAATGCATCATTCTCGATGTTTCTGATCATTTCTGTAAGACTGTCTTCCCATGGATCATCCCATATCCTTGGCCTTAATATGGACTCTCTGTAGCAGAGTATGGCACATTGCAAATAAAATGCGATATGGCATTTTTCAAAATACTAATCTGATGATGAACTATTAACATTCTTCAAGGAGACATAGCTGATTCGGCCATCGAGACAAATTAAAACCAACTGATGAATTGAAAGCACCTGAATGGCTTCGCTCAATGTTAATTACATCGTTGGTTCTTTTTGAGTGGAATTTTCTGTAAGATTCCCTTTCTGTCCCAGCATCCCTTGATTTCTGTACGAGGCCTCAGAAACATTTCAACATGACAATTTTTCAAGATCAGGATGTTCATGCTACTTATGACGTTTTATATGTGCAACTGGGTTTCAAAGATGCATTGATTAATATAGATTTCAGACTCTCCTAGACCTCAGGTCTGTTTTGTATAGCTGTATATTCAGAGCAAGATGAAATCTGATTTTTTTCTCATTTCGCTGCCCTTAACCAAATGAGTTATCGCTGACCAGGGGAAATATTACTTAAAAAAAAACTTCTGATTTGTTTACTGGAATATTACGATATCTGGGATGTTTCCATTATGTTTGTAAAACTAATGAAGATGTCTAAAGCCAATGTTTCCCAATCTGGTCTCCAGGGACAGTCCACATTTTTGCTTCATCCCAGCTCCCAGTAGGGAGCAAAAAACGTGGACTGTCTGGCACAGAGCTGGGAGGGAGCAAAAATGTGGACTGTCTGTGAGTCCCTGAAGACCAGGTTGGGAAACACTGGTCTAAGAGACACTGGAAAAAAAAAATGTACATTCAAAATATTATTGATAATAACAAGAAGAATGAATTTGCATATTAGACTGATCAATACGGGGGAAAAAATCACTTGAAATCCTATAGAAAACTTCAAGACCAAGCAAAGGTCTGTGTTCTGGATTCAAAAGCTTTCCAAGCAATTTTCAAAGATGATTTTAAGAAAAAACACACACACAAAAAAATGCAAGCTAAGGTGGTAACTGAGAAAACTGAATCTAAAAAACAATTTTTTCCATTACTCTGGAACTCTGCTTAACGGTTACTTCTTTTTCCTTGCCAAAACTAATGTTGTTAAAAGTGCTCTTAAGGAGTTTTACGGTAAAACACCTCCTCTGCAGTCTCTGAAGAGCTAAGTCTATCTGAAGCGGTTAAAGAGGGCTGTTTTAAAACCTCAGCCAGAAACTCAGCTAACACACCGACGGATTATACACTCCCAAGATAAGTCATCAGAAGAGCTTATAATTCAAATAAACATTAACAGGAGATTGTTGCACCATGATTCCACATTTTCTGTCTATGGAATATGTACGAACTATGTGACCTGTTTCATGGAAGCACGGCAGCTACGTAGCAGTAGCAAGGTGCAAAATGTCAGCCAACGGAGTCTGAAAGAGGCTTCCAGGGATAGGTCTACCACCCAAACACTCCGATCCATGACAAAGCCCAGAATTAACTGGATGTGACACATCGTGTCAGCATGTGGGAATTGTAGTGAGAATTGGGTTGTGAGCCCAGGGTATATTAAGTCTATGCAAAGGTCAAACACCAACAAGTACAAAACTATAACTGTATAATCTGAAAAGGATTGCACAGTTAAATGGTAACTGATCGAAAAGAGTGAAAAGGGAGTGGTGCATTTTCAAAATTCATACACATCTATATATATAAGCTCATATGATTCATCCATCCATTTTCTGTTTATCCTGGTCAGGTTTGCCTGGGAACCAGGGGTCTGCATCACAAAGCCAGATTCCTTGTTTAGACAGGTAACTTGTCAGTGGTACCCCATTTAAAACTGACTGTCATTTTTCACTTACATATGGCCCAGACTACCTTAAATCTGACAAGTTGTCTGGCTAAGCAAGAAATCCTGCTTCATGATACAGGCCCCTGGAGCCTGTCCAAGGCAGCAGGGCACAAGGCTGGGGTACAGCCTGGATGAGATGCCAATCCAACACTGGGGATCATATAATTCATATTTCATGAACTCTTTGTCTGTACGATATAATGACATGGAGGAGTGCTGTGCAGCATAGTGAAGAGGCTTATGAATTACTGCTTGCCTCAGCAAGAAAAACAAAAAGATTTTTAATTCATCTATGAAAATACCTTCAATTTAGACTGCAAATAATAAATGAAACTGCCACAATTGGATATGTCACAACAAATTGTATGCTTGCAGATGCAATCACAGATGTTTCAGAAAATATAAAAATCATACAAACCCACAGAGATTTTCTTGTCGGGGTTTATGCTGAAGATAAAGATGTGTGGCTGAGGCATTTCAACTCTACTTTTTCATGATCACAGGAACCTGCTGCTTGTACATAGAAATATGATTCAGGACAGAGGAGTTACTGCAATATGCAATACAGCACTGCATGAGTCCCGAGCAATGTGGCTAAAAAGGTAATGATTAAGGGGAGACATATGTTATAATCAGGGATTGACATAGCTGGTACACAGGTACGCATTCACCTTTAAAAGTGACACGTGCAGCAATCGATTATTGTATCAGCGTGAATATATACGTATTTCATGTGCATTTGTGTCGATATGACAAGAAATTATCATGCATAATTATCATGCATTTTAACCTCTATACCGCAAATGAAATCCATCTATCCATCATCCAACGTGCTTATCCTACTGGGTTGTGGAGGGTCTGGAGCCTATCCTGGAAACAAAAGGCGAGGCAGGGAACAACCCAGGATGGGGGGCCAGCCCATCGCAGGGCACACTCACACACCATTCACTCACACATGCACACCTACGGGCAATTTAGTAACTCCAAGAAGCCTCAGCATGCTTTCTGGACTGTGGGGGGAAACCGGAGTACCCGGAGGAAACCCCACGACGACATGGGGAGAACATGCAAACTCCGCACACGTGTGACCCAGGCGGAGACTCGAACCCGGGTCCCAGAGGTGTGAGGCACTGCACCACCATGCCACCACATAATAATAATAATAATAATAATAATAATAATAATAATCATCATCATCATCATCATCACCATCATCACCATCATCACCATCATTATCATCGGGTTGGCACCCCATCCTGGGTTAATCCCTGCCTTGGGCCCATAGCCTCCAGGATAGGCTTTGGACCCCCCACAACCCTGAGTGGTAATAGAAAATGAATGGATGGATGGACGATAATAATGATGCATGTTAAATGCAAATGTTTATTATAACATTAAAAATTAGAAAAAAGCTAAATAATGAACACACTTAAAAATACGCTCACATCATTTATCTTTGTTACCAGTTTCTTTGAGAATCAGATATAAAATGATACTCATTACCTTTAAAGCCCTGCATGTTTTAGCTCCTCATTATCTATCTGAGCTTCTCCTTCCTTACACTCCAGCCTGTGTACTAAGGTTAATGCATGCTAACTTACTCACTGTACCTAAGCGCAGATTATTAACTAAGGGCAGCAGAGTATTTAGTGTAATAGCCCTAAAATTTGGAACGCTTTCCATCTCTTTGTGAGGAAAAATCTATTATCCTTTTCAAGCTCCTGTTACAAACACATTTCTTCAATGAATATTTGTCTTTTTGTATGTAACTTGTAGTGTCTTGTTAAATGTGGTTTTGTTGATTTCTAAAGTGTCCTTGTATGAAAGGCGCTATATAAATAAAACTTATTATTATTATTATTATTATTATTATTATTATTAACAATAATGATAGCAATTTGGAGTTGCTAAATTGCCCGTAGGTGTGCATGGGTGCGTGAATGGTGTGTGAATGTGCCCTGCGATGGGCTGGCCCCCTATCCTGGGTTGTTCCCTGCCTCATGCCCATTGCTTCCGGGATAGGCTCCGGACCCCCCATGACCCAATAGGATAAGCGGTTTGGAAAATGGATGGATGGATGATAGCGATATTAATGATTTAAACAAAATATACGTAATTATAGTAGCACAAATAAACTCTCTGGGAAATGTAGTGTGCTAAGGCCCAACGAATCTCGCTGGATGGATATGTGTGAAGCACAAGTGTGGCTGCAGATCAGACGAGAGATTATAGCAAGAAAGAGAAAAGCATGGTTTATGTACTGTGTGGGAGTCAGGAAACCTGAACAAGAGCTCTACTTCTTAAGGAGCCGTGACGACTGAAACGTTAAATAACATTTACAACAAAGTCTGCCAATTTGGCAACCCTGCAAAGCAGTACCACCCATCCATCAATGTCACGCAGCTGCTTATAGATACGGGGTCAAAAGTCATCGACAGCATTTGGGTTAATGTGGGTTACATGCTGTATGGGAGGCTGGCTGGTCCGTCGCTGGGAAACGTGCGCAGGTATTACCGCGCTAAAACCAATTTAGAGTGAGAGGTTCACCTTAACCCCCACGTCACTGGGAGGAAATGGAGACACCCAGACTGAAAAGCGTAACAGGCAGAACATGCAAATTGCACAGAGCACAAAGGGTTCAGATTAGAACTAGCTTAGCTTAATTACCTGCTGAGTGACTGTACTGCCCACAAGCTATTATTATACGGAAAATAATTTGCTGGCATTTCTGCAAGTCATTTTTTCCAAATTTGCTAGCGTTAGGATATTACTATATCCTAACTATGTAATCATTATATTCTTTCATTCCTAAGAAGAGGATATGTCATGACAGTAGCAGTAATTTTCAAGTGATCTTGTGCTCAGCGTAATGGCTTAAATTGTATGAGTACGACCTATTAAAATGTACATCTTTTTGTTTCCGCGTTTATCAAAGCCCAACACTGGGACGTACAGTACATGGACCGCCGGCGACTTGAAAGAGTCGGGGCACAGACATTTCGGCGAAGCGAATGGTGCAATCCCACTTAAATAATCAAGGAAGCGGGGGCCAAGTGCAAGTTTGACAGACTCCTCTGAATAAAGTCTGCAGACATCGATGCATATGGTTTAAATTTCCAGTGAAAGAAATGTGTTGGAACTGAGCAACTTGGTGAAAAGGCTTCCTTTGCAGGAACTCCAATAATTAAGACCCCAGAGGCTCGGCACCAGTACACCAACATCGCAGAAGTAGGCTCGTGTTTCTCTGTTGACGTTGCCAATCTGATCGCTTAACTGGGATAATATTGCTGAAACATTATTCTCCTCTCTAATGAACGTAACATGCATAAATCACAACTGGGAAAAAACAGAGAACTTGATTAAAAACGCTAATGCCATTTTTCATTCGATTATTACTTTTTGACTATTTGCGTTGTTCTTATAAGTTATAGGCTGTTGCAGGATCCTATAGAGAAAGCCATGTGTTTCCAACATAGTTAAAAAAAACTTATTAAAGTCATTTTAAATGATACATTCATTTTACACTGTGACCCTCACCAGGAAAAGCAGTGGGAATAGGACGATGATAATAGTGATGAAATATATTTAACATATTTTTGTTTGTTTAAACAGAGACAAGATATTTCCGTTGGCATTACATGGAAAGAATCCATGTTTACCAGAGGTTAAAACTGCGGAAGTAGCAAACTTGAAGTATATTGCATAATGAGATGATAATGGTGGGTTATTGGTGGAGTCTTTTTATACCATGTTTATTATGTAAAACTGAATTTAGCCAGTAAGACCATGTAAAAATGTTTCCACTTTGGATACTTTTAGACAATTGACCTACAGTATAGCATGTAGAGGTGCCCGGATACCTTATATTAACTAAAAATATGAGTCATGATTAACTGTCAATATTTGCAAACAATGATTTGTAATCAAAATACTTTGTTTTAGTGCCAGATTTCTTGCTTGCCATGTGGGAAACCTCAGTCTGATTCCTGGCCAGTGGAGGTTCTGGAAGCAGTGTGAGGCTCACTGGGTTAAGATGCCGGGTCTGTGATTGGAAGGTTGTTGGTCCAAATTCTGTGGTTGGCAGAGTGATTTCATTGTTGGGCCCCTGAGCCAAGGCCCCTAAACCCCCATGGCTTCTGGGGCTGCCTGATCAAGCTCTCTTATTGGTACATCACTTTGAATAAAGGAACACACAAAATAAATAAAGTGTAATGCAAAATACACACACAAACAGATTGTGGGCATAACAAAAAAACGCCAAACAAAATATTAATATCGTAACCCTGATAAGTAGTAGGGTCACCCATTCCTTCAAAACTGCTTCTTTGAATAATGTTGTTACCAATCTTCAACTTTCTGCACTGGAATAATGGACCATTCTTCAAGAAGAAAGGTCTTCAGCTATTTGAGGGATGACAGAGTTGCAAATCTACATTGCATTCTCTTCTCCAGAACTTCCCATCAAGGTTCAATGATCTTTAGATCTGGTGCATGAGGAGGCTATGGGAGGCATTTGACTTCATGCTGATGTTCGTGAAACCACTCGTGAGTTTGGTTTGCTGCGTGAAGGGCCATTATCATCTTGGAGCACAGGAACATCATGAATGAATAGTGTTTGCATCATAGGGTCCACTTGGTCCTGTTAAATGTCCTTATATTCCTTGACTGTTATAAGACCATGGAGAGCAATCATCAGACCTAATGAATCCCATGGGATACCAAAACATATTGTGAGCTGAAGGCATCCATTGGCTTTTTTCATACATAAACCTGCCCAGATGTTGGAAGAATGATGAAAGACAACTCCTCTGACCATACGACTTTTTTTTCTTCACTCAGGGGTTCAGCTTTTGTGCTGCTTACACCAGGTTATACATCTTTCCACAGTGACCTTGGATAAAAGTGGTTTCAAATGGTAGCCGTGTCATAAACTGCAACATTCTGATGCTTACAATATACCGTCTTAGTGCAGACTGGGTGACAGAAGCGCCGATTCAGTTCTTTGGTCATTTTCTGAAGCTATAAACGGGCACTGCATAGCTCCCACTCTAATTTGTTCCTGTTTGTCATATGCTGCCATGATTTTTGCGACCATTCCCCTTGACATAATTTAGCGTTTTTTGTGACTGATGCACCTGCAGTTCGGATGCCCACTTATTGACTTCTCTGGAACCCTGGTTTTGCCTCATGCACATTTGACAACTCATATATCAAATTTTGACTGCCAGACTGTCAGGATCTGTGCCCATTTGGCCTTGCCCCATGTGTCTTTTCCCCGTTTGACCAGTAGTTCCCACTGGCCATCCCATTTGGTATTGCTCTAGTGTGTTTCCCTGCCCCCCGAACCATCACGTAACTCAATGGGTCGAGTCCTTGTTAACGGTTACCCTGCCTATGCCTTGTTTAGTTATGTTCTACTTTACTTGTGTTCCTAGTCTCTCCTCACGTAAATAAGCCCTCAGCGTTTGCTAATGTTTCTTAGTCTCTAGTGCCTGATAATTATAATACACCCCACCTGTTCCTTGTTGCCCCAAATCCTTAGTGATTGATTTGGTTATGGTTTTCACCTGTCCTTCGTCTTCTTCTTAGTAGTGTACTTAAGTGCCTTCCCCCGTTCTGTTCCTCAGTGGTTCATTGTGGCTGTATCTCAGTGTTGCTGTGTGATTATTAGTTGTAGTTATCCCATGTCCCTTACTGTTGCTTGCTGTGTACCTCCTTACCTTTGGTACTGTTGTTCCTGGTGTTGTTTCCTGCCTTAGTTTCTGTCTCACCAGTTTTGTTGATTCCTCAAGGTACTTTTGTTTTCCAGTTCTCCCTTTGTGTTCAGTTTTGTTAAATGAACCCCTTTTGTTGCGAGTCGGTGTGTGGATCATCCCTCCTTTGTCATGCCCCACCATAACACAGACATCTTTCACAGTTGCCACATACTCTCATGAGGCGTTTCTCTTATTTTGTCCAAACACCAAATACACACACACACAAAATACACAGGCAGTCATACTTGTAAACAGACTGCTAAAAAGTCTATTTCACAAAAACTTGAGTTAAATAAAACGGTTTGCAATAAAACATTCTGCGGCTTCAGTGGTTTGTTGGCTACTTTTATTATTACCGTATTATTATTAATATTAAGTATTTTTTTATGGTTATGCAGTTTTAGTATATTCGTATATTTGGCAGTGTTTCTGAAGGGTTTTATATGCAAATAAATATAAAATATATGGTATATACTAAGAAAACCATTTGACTAATTGATGCTAAATAAGGACCACGTGTACCTGCCCCTACTTAACTACACATTCGACTTAAAGGCAGACTTAGGGAACAGATCTTATTTGTAACCTTGGACACTGCCTGTAAACACTCCTCATTTGTGTGATGGCACAGAAACTCTGAACACTGAGAAACAAAGTGCAGGTTCCTAAATACATCCATTAAAGAACTAATTGAAACATTGGCTTTTCAGACAGTCTAGGATTGAGATATGAAAAATAAAGCACTGGATGGCTGCGTTTGCCGGTTCTAACTCCGGCATTGCTTCCTTGCCATTCTTACATCGGATTTGCACCAAACGTCAACAACATCAACCAGTGTTCCTCAACCTGGTCCTTGGAGACGCACCAGACAGTTCAGGTTTTTGTTCCCTCCCAGCTCTCTGCCAGACAGTCCACATTTTCATCAAGACAGAGAAGAAGAAACAGAGGTGTACAATGTCAGGCAGATTCTGATGACTGATGCCCATGAAACAAAGAACTTTGACTACAGGCAGATTCTGTTGACTGATGCCCATGAAACAAAGAACTTAGACTACAGGCAGATTCTGATAACTGATGCCCATGAAACAAAGAACTTAGACTACAGGCAGATTCTGATAACTGATGCCCATGAAACAAAGAACTTAGACTACAGGCAGATTCTGATAACTGATGCCCATGAAACAAAGAACTTAGACTACATTTGAGTTTCTACAGGCCGAGCATGAGCAAAAACCAACTGAAAATGAAGGAAAGGGGCTGTTTCACCTTAAAACAAAGCTGCCTTCAGATGCTATTCCTGCCATGGTTCTTATAAAAGCCAGATTCATAGAAAAAAAGCAGACCTGGGGCTACAATTTCTAATAAATCAGAACAAAATAAAAAAGAAGCTAGTCTTGCAGGAAATGACTCCGAGTCCCTTCTACCAGCCTCAGAAAGAATTATGGTATTAAATCAGTTTTAATCAAAAGATATAAGAATCAATTCACTTTTGTATATAAGAAGACTGTGTCACAAATACACAGGCAGAAAAAACGACATGAGCTTTTTTTGTAAGGTATTTCTCTTGCTGTTTCCTTCCATACCCTGGAGCGTCGTGAATGGGAATTGGGTCAAATCCCCCTGGTCCCGAGTGTTATTCTCCGGTTGCCATTTGTACTGGAGGGCTGCACTAAGCTGGACTGTACCGGGGACTCGGCCAAAATCAATTTCAACATCTCCCACTGAAAACGGCTCTATGCACATGAAGGGACCAGCAAGCTAACACTTTGATCACGCGGTATTTCCCCGGCCATTTTCCCCCACATTAATGTTTGATCCCCCCCGCGGTGAGCACCGCCGTTCCAATTCAAAAGGCAATTTGAACGCCAGTCACTCCATTAGCTAGCTTTACCTTTCGTGCCAGTATGGGTATTTACGGCCAATCCGGGAGGGCCCACGGCTCCACTGGCCCTCGTTAAGTTTCACAATCGCCGGTATTTCTGACAGATGCGCGTGGGTGTTCTCTCCGGGATGAAAAAATAAAGTCAATGAATTTAATTTGAGGCCACTGTCATGCCAAACTGTAGACGCAGGACGCGGGGCGTTACGAACATTTGCAGAAGCTCAGCTAGAATAGTTTCGTGGAAATGATTTATAATGTCCCCCAGATACAGAGCATGAGTATTTAAGAGTCCCAACAGCTTTGCATACTCTGCAGAGTCAATTTTTATTATTATGTTTATTTCATTCTTTTCCGTCTGGGGGCTGCGTTAATGAGCAGACATGCAGAACGTGAGCATGCGAATTAGCGGATAGCGCCGTGCACCTGGGACGTCCCCGTGCTGGTTGCTACGGAGTCCGTGAACTTATGTCCACTGCGCGCATTTCTAATTCTGACAGCCAGGTTTTAGTCACGTCTTTGCCATTAGCGTCCGCATTTCTACAGCAGCTTAGCACCTATTCTTCGAGTATTAGCACCTCATAATGTGCGGGAGCCTGTGCGCTGTGAACATCGTTCGCACTTCGCCGGTACGTGCACAACAGGATGCCATAGACATATAGGCTGGTGACAGTACAGGAGTCCCAATAAA